>NC_051863.1:145741180-145791180 GCF_015732765.1 Culex quinquefasciatus | reverse complement strand
GTATATGGAAATTATACCATCGAACCAGGAGCGTCATGCGCGGTTATGCGGAGCGGTGCGCACTCGGAGATGCATGCACGTATCTACCCCGAGAGCGCGCGCTTGGCGCTGTGGCTATGGTGAGAGGTGGTGCGACACGACGGAAAGAGGAATGGGAGAGGTTCGGCTGTGAGGTGATGTTTGAGCGAGACCGTGTTTTGTTAACATGAACGTCATACGGCTACCACGCTGCTAGTCGGCGATCGTAGCGAGTATTATGTGTTCTTAAGGAGGCGCGCTGCAAGTTCTGCAGCGCTTGCCGCACACGAAACGAATGGGAATCTTTTGACGATTGTATTGCGCGCATGATACGACATCGAGGAACAACGTCTTACGATGGAAGAGCGTTGTGGTGAGGTTGGAAGAGTGAGGTAATTTCCATTACACACAACACACACTATATGAGACGGTGGTGCGCGCGGACCCTCGCCTGGTCCCGGACCACCCTCATGCCCGCATAGCGTGCGTGACGTGATAATGTTGACGAATTCTGGTTGATCCTACCAGTAGTATACGCTTGTCTCAAAGGTTAAGCCATGCATGTCTAAGTACAAACAGTTTTAATGTGAAACCGCATAAGGCTCAGTATAACAGCTATAATTTACAAGATCATTCACCTAGTTACTTGGATAACTGTGGAAAATCTAGAGCTAATACATGCAATATGCAGGGACCTCGCGGAACCTGTGCAATTATTAGTCAAACCGATCGTCCTTCGTGATGCTTGAGTTGAAATCTGGATAATTTTGTTGATCGCATGGTCTCGCACCGGCGACAGATCTTTCAAATATCTGCCCTATCAACTATTGATGGTAGTATAGAGGACTACCATGGTTGCAACGGGTAACGGGGAATCAGGGTTCGATTCCGGAGAGGAGCCTGAGAAATGGCTACCACATCCAAGGAAGGCAGCAGGCGCGTAAATTACCCAATCCCGGCACGGGGAGGTAGTGACGAGAAATAACAATATAAGACTCTTTTATGATGTTTTATAATTGGAATGAACCGAGCATACATCCTTCGGTAAGGATCAAGTGGAGGGCAAGTCTGGTGCCAGCAGCCGCGGTAATTCCAGCTCCACTAGCGTATATTAAAATTGTTGCGGTTTAAACGTTCGAAGTTTATTATTGTCCAACACGGGTGCTACTCCTAATGATGGTAGTAGGTCACTGGATTGTTGCGACTATAAGACTGGGTGCCTATATGGTGGCGCTTGCCTATCAGGTACAGTGTTTTCACCAACCCAGCTGAGATTACCTTGAACAAATTAGAGTGCTTCAAGCAGGCCAATCAATGGCCGCGAATATTTTTGCATGGAATAATGGAATATGACCTCGGTCTTACGTTTCGTTGGTTTGTAATCAGATCAAGAGGTAATGATTAACAGAAGTAGTTGGGGGCATTAGTATTACGGCGCGAGAGGTGAAATTCGTAGACCGTCGTAAGACTGACTAAAGCGAAAGCATTTGCCATGGATGCTTTCATTAATCAAGAACGAAAGTTAGAGGATCGAAGGCGATAAGATACCGCCCTAGTTCTAACCGTAAACTATGCCAATTAGCAATTGGGAGACGCTACATCATGGTGCTCTCAGTAGCTTCCGGGAAACCAAAATTAGGTTCCGGGGGAAGTATGGTTGCAAAGTTGAAACTTGAAGGAATTGACGGAAGGGCACCACCAGGAGTGGAGCCTGCGGCTTAATTTGACTCAACACGGGAAAACTTACCAGGTCCGAACTTATTGAGGTAAGACAGATTAATAGCTCTTTCTCCAAATTAAGGGTAGTGGTGCATGGTGACTCAATCAAATTAAATAGAACGCTATCAGCAGTCAGATGTTGATCCCGTCGGCCGGATGGGCACGTCGGCCGTTCGCACGGTCGTGCGCGATCCATCCACCGGCGGTGTAGTGTGACCTGATAATACATCAACTCATTGAGGTTGATAATCTGCTTGTGATGAGCAAAATGAGATTGAGCGATCCGTGATGCCCTTAGATGTTCTGGGCTGCACGCGCTACAATGTGAGCAGCAGCGTGTACCCTACGCCGAAAGGCGCGGGAAATCACTGAAATGCTCATTTAGTCGGGATTATGGATTGAAATGGTCCATATGAACCTGGAATTCCCAGTAAGTGCTGGTCAATAGCTAGCGTTGATTACGTCCCTGCCCTTTGTACACACCGCCCGTCGCTACTACCGATGGATTATTTAGTGAGGTCTTTGAAGGTGAACATTTGCTAGTCCTTCCCGGATTACATTTGAATCGCTGAAGTTGACCGAACTTGATGATTTAGAGGAAGTAAAAGTCGTAACAAGGTTTCTGTAGGTGAACCTGCGGAAGGATCATTACAAAGCTTCACGTATCTCTGGAGCGTGATGTGTTGTTTTGTATCACCCATTCGAGAGCACCAGTGTCGACAAGTTCGGCACATACTCATCAATCGGGTGAACGATACCTGGCTGGTCAGCCTATATCGCGGTACCGAGCGCAAACGTGTGCGGCAGGTTCGTCCTATGTCCGCGTATACCACATGCGCTACCACCGGTTCGCGTGGTCCGTACACTCACGTACGGTGCGGCTGATCATCCGCGCACAATACTGTGCAACCCATTAAACAGTGTTTCTTGTTTGACCATACCCATGGCAAAGCAGAAGGCAGTCGTATGGCTACCCTGCGAAAAGACCGTAAATGCTAAGCTAAGGCACGTACTATTTGAACGCTAACGAGTCGAATTCAACCAAGCAGTAGAGGTACGGCTTCAGTTGGTTCGATTCCCGGTGATAGAGTTCTACGACTCTATCGCTGCATGAGTACACCAGTGCTGTTACGCGAGGCAAATGCTTGGAAACGCCTGAGCACGTACTATTTGAACGCTAACGAGTCGAATTCAACCAAGCAGTAGAGGTACGGCTTCAGTTGGTTCGATTCCCGGTGATAGAGTCCTACGACTCTATCGCTGCATGAGTACACCAGTGCTGTCACGCGAAGCAAATCATCGGTAATAACGTCAGAGGTAAGGTGAACTTTGTAGTTGCAGCATTAGAGTGACGAGTTTGTCATTCAGGCACTACAGGTTCATGGTCGATTTTGAACGCAACACAGCTGTGCTACCACTGACAATTGATTCCACATCGGTTGCTCAAAGCACAGTACCTGAGGGTTCGTCGTTTGACAAAGCATGTGAAATGACCTCCTTTCGTCGCCAGCAGTCGAGTACCTAGTACTCGTTCCCTGCTGGCATCCCGACGATTGGATCTCACAGCGCGTCAGATATGCGAAGCCCTCGGCGTGTTAAGAGGTAGGTGATATGATAGTGATCATATCACTAGGACACGGCAACAGGGCACGGCACCAGGGCACGGCACCAGGGCACGGCATTGAACGCAACACAGCTGTGCTACCACTGACGATTGATTCCACATCGGTTGCTCAGAGCACAGTACCTGAGGGTTCGTCGTTTGACAAAGCATGTGAAATGACCTCCTTTCGTCGCCAGCAGTCGAGTACCTAGTACTCGTTCCCTGCTGGCATCCCGACGATTAGATCTCACAGCGCGTCAGATATGCGAAGCCCTCGGCGTGTTAAGAAATGATCTAATAGTGATCATATCACCAGGGCACGACATTGAACGCAACACAGCTGTGCTACCACTGACGATTGATTCCACATCGGTTGCTCAGAGCACAGTACCTGAGGGTTCGTCGTTTGACAAAGCATGTGAGATGTACCTCCTTTCGTCGCTAGCAGTTGAGTACCCAGTACTCGTTCCCTGCTGGCATCCCGACGAATGATCTCATAGCGCGTCAGATACGCGAAGCCTTCGGCGTGTTAAGAAATGATCTAATAGTGATCATATCACCAGGGCACGACATTGAACGCAACACAGCTGTGCTACCACTGACGATTGATTCTACATCGGTTGCTCAGAGCACAGTACCTGAGAGTTCGTCGTTTGACAAAGCATGTGAGATGTACCTCCTTTCGTCGCCAGCAGCCGAGTACCTAGTACTCGTTCCCTGCTGGCATCCCGACGAATGATCTCATCGTGCGTCAGATACGCGAAGCCCTCGGCGTGTTAAGAAATGATCTAATAGAGATCATATCACCAGGGCACGGCATTGAACGCAACACAGCTGTGCTACCACTGACGATTGATTCTACATCGGTTGCTCAGAGCACAGTACCCCTAGGGGTTCGTTGTGAAATTACCTCCTTTCGTCGCCAGCAGTTGAGTACCCAGTACTCGTTCCCTGCTGGCATCCCGACGATTGGATCTCACAGCGCGTCAGATATGCGAAGCCTTAGTGAACTAGGCACGCTCTGCACTGCAGGGCGTGCCTTTTTTTTTGCCCCATAGATGCTAATGGTGTCAGGAAAGGAATTGCGAGTTGGTGAAAGGTTATACCTTGATCCGCTCAGGTTGCCTTTTCGAGCTCGAATGGTTTGCTCCGATTCGACGGGTACGTTGTGCACGTAATGTCGTTGAGAGAGTACTCATGTGGGTTCTTTTTTTTGCTATTTTCGTGCCCCGAAAATATGCAACAAACATGACAGTAGGTAGCGTTGACATCGGCCACCATGCTGTATACCGAGAAGGGTGGAGGTGACACAGTAGGTAGCGTTGACTACGCATACCCATGACATGAATAAACACTGCCAGCTCGTGCTGCCGCGGGTCCATGGCTTGGTAATAGTTGAACCGGACAATGATGCTTGGAGGGAACGTGGGAGAACCATGTTTAAGGATGTGGAGGGTCTCTAACCCAGGCTTTCTAGACAAAAACGTCCAACGGACTACATAGATGAATTGAGATGTGTAAACATTAATTTCGATGCGCATTGCTTGCATTTAAATGGCATCGAATTTTATATCGATGAACATTGTTGGGAGTGACCTCCCCTTGCTAAAAACTAAAAACTAAAAACTAAAAACTAAAAACTAAAAACTAAAAACTAAAAACTAAAAACTAAAAACTAAAAACTAAAAACTAAAAACTAAAAACTAAAAACTAAAAACTAAAAACTAAAAACAAAAAACAAAATACAAAATACAAAAAACAAAACACAAAAATATATATATTAAAGGCTATAATTTCTTAATTTTACCGCTTTAATGTTTTAGAGGAATCTCTCACAAGTTGGATATGCCTTGATTATTTTTTTTTGTCAGAGTGGATAACGGCCCTTTGCTTCAGCAGAACTTAATCATTTTATTCTTATATAACAAAATTCGTTTGTTCCAAAAATAGAGCCCCTAATCCAAAAATATGAATTTAATTTCACTCACAGCAGTGCAAAGCTTCCTCCCAGTCCCGCATCTGCCCAAACAATATTTCATCGTGTCGTGTCTGTTGCAACGATTCCTGCTTCTTAGTGCAAGCAGAAGAGTCCTGGTCCAGCAAGGATCTATCTCCCTCAAACATACTACAGCACTCACACACACACACACACACACACACACAGTCGAGGCCGCGGTCCGTCATCACAATGTCGGCTTGGGCACAGGAAAATTTCCAGACTATGAATAATATCGCAATTTTTCTTCAGCTTCAAAAATATCTTGCTCGTACTTTTTTTTTATTGAGGGAGAACTTTCGACAGAGTTTGCGTTCGTTCTTCCGGAACCGAAATAAGGTCTGCGCTGCTTCGTTGTGAGAATGTTTCTCCTTTTTTTCTTTTTTTTTACTAGTTCCGAATAACAATTCCGGATGCCATCACTTGGCCACGGACGTCCACACAATCTATCCATTCGACGTTGCTTGTTCTGGGAGCAGCAGAGTGATGCTGAAGGGACTTTGATGAAATATGAATAGTGCCTAGCCCTCTTGCTTCTTTTCGTTTAGAATGACCGAAAATGTTAGCATAATGGCACTAAAGAACAATCGGCGCTCTCGAACCTTCAGAACAATCGGAACAATCAGATCAATTTGAACAATCAGATTGATCAGAACAGTTAGGACATCTAAACAATCAGAATAATCGGAACAACCAAAGCAACCAAAACAACAAGAACAACAATAACAACAATAACAACAAGAACAACCAAAGCAACCAGAACAACAAGAACAACAAGAACAACAAGAACAACAAGAACAACAAGAACAACAAGAACAACAAGAACAACAAGAACAACAGGAACAACAAGAACAACAAGAACAACAAGAACAACAAGAACAACAAGAACAACAAGAACAACAAGAACAACAAGAACAACAAGAACAACAAGAACAACAAGAACAACAAGAACAACAAGAACAACAAGAACAATAAGAACAACAAGAACAACAAGAACAACAAGAACAACAAGAACAATGAAAACAACCAAAACAACCAAAACAACATAACAATTAGATCAATCTAACAACAAATACAGAACAACAATACTTTAGAATAAGTGAAAAATCAGAACAACCAAACTGAAAAAAAAAACAATTCAACAGAAAAAAGCTGTCAGAACAACAAAAAACCCTCAGTTAATGTCTTGCTCAAGATGTCCTGCACCGTTGCAACAATGTCTCAAGCAATAAAACTTGCCAAGAGAAATTGGTCTTCTCGCATTTCATTTAAATATCTGTCACCCTAATTCCTTATTGCCTTCCCAACCTACCTCACCACCACCACCGGTTGAAAGATGGAGGAAAGAAAGTTTTTGCATATATGCATCAGCAGACAGAAACTAAGCCGGAATGAAAACATGGAACTTTGCACTTCTTCCTCCCTTGCTTGGCAGCAGCTGGGCTAAACTGGGGGAGCGGATGCATCCGTCTCAAGTCCCAAAGACGACGGAGGAATCCCGCACCAGATGGCGCTGCTGAAAGCAGTCTCGCGAGCCGAAAACTTTCAACTTAACAGACAAATAAATCTCGTATGCTATGAAAAAGGAATATATCGCGCTCTTCTTCCTCTAGTTTGCTTTTCTTCCTCGTTTTTCATCTCTTAAAAGTACAAGGAAGCGCCATCGATCTTGCTCACATTTTTCGGGAAGGATTTTCCACCGAAAAAAAAACGGAAAAGAAAATCGATTTGCTCTGGCTAGAGTTTCGGCAGGTTAAGGTGGTGGATGCAGCAAGGATGATGTCTTGTGCCAATCAGCTGCTGCGAGCGGGAGGGGGGAAATTCGGGTTCTTGATCGGGGAAAACGAGCGAAAGCACGCTTCAACGAACCCGTCGATCGGTTTAGGGCAGGGGAAATCGAAATGCGAAATGTTTGATTTTAAAGCAATGAAATGTCAACAAACTTTCAAACATTTCCAATCGCGTCGGTAAATCACCTGGAGAGACGGCACACGATGACGGGATTCGGTAGACGACTGACGGGGGCTTTTGTTGGCGGATGGCTGAAAAGAGAAAAGAGGATTTTTGACATGAATTTAAATCGAGATCTATAGGGTCCTGAAGCCCCACGTTAATGTTTCGATGCCTCTGTCCTCTTTTTTGCTAAGTTTGCTGGTTTTCCTTTCTAGTTAGCATAAAAGAGCACAGAGGCATCGGTTTATGTACAACGATGAAAGGTAAGGCCTGAAACAATGTCTTACGTTTTTTGCTAAATTAAATCAAAACTAAAAACTCATCATATCGCGATAAATCAACTGTGGTTTCTTTGGTATAAGCTGACAATGAAGAATCGTTCCATTCTAATGGCCAATAGCCTCATTTCTCAAAAAGCATTACAAAATTACAAAATATTCCTTTTGACAATAGGAAAAATAAAATTTAACGCTGATAGATTTAAACACAAAAGAAGTATTTTCCTAAATTATATTTATTCAGATTTTCTTTTCCATGTACATTCATTCAGTTAAAATAATATTGGGTATCCAATCACAACACAGTCCAACAAGATTTTGTCTCTGAGACGAGTATATGTGTTCCTAGTAGAATTTTGCCTGCTGAATCCGAATCCGGGTCCAGAATTGCTCCAAATGGTCCCAATTTTGAGATACACCCATTTGAAATGTTAGTTTAGGCCAAAATTAGCTACTTTGTCGACTATTTTACAAAAGAACTATTGAATAAACAACTGAACCAATACATGTATCTTATAGTTCACGTTTTCCCCTTTCTGAAACACCCCTGGTTTTTAAAATTTGATTGTTTCTACGCATATTTATAGCCATTTTAAAATTATATTTTCAGTTGGTTCTCATTCAAGTTTTTCCAACTTGCATGCAAGTCATATTATGCGGGGATATCAATAATAAAAATCAAAAATGCTTTGCAGAACGTTAAATAAGTATGTCTCGGTAATCTAATTGATCATATTTCATGTAATTTTGTCTGCTGAATCCATTCCTATCATTAGATTTTTTCAAAAAGGTCAGCTTTTTGAGTAAAAATTGAATTTTCGATGATTTTTCCAAAATAAAATCTATTTTATGCTAAAGTATGACTTAGATATAACTAAATGTCGATGTCTCGTCAGTCTAATTGATCATTTTTAATGTATTTTTGTCTGCTGAATCCATTCCCAACATTGGATTTTTTTCAAAAAGGTCAGCTTTTTTAGTAAAAATTGAATTTTCGATGATTTTTTCAAAATAAAATTTATTTAATGCTAATGTATGACTTAGAGATAACTAAATGTCGATGTCTCGTCAGTCTAACTGATCATTTATAATGTATTTTTGTCTGCTGAATCCATTCCCATCATAAGATTTTTTCAAAAAGGTCAGATTTTTGAGTAAAAATTGAATTTTCCATGATTTTTTCAAAATAAAATCTATTTTATGAGCAATTCTATTTGAAATCGGCCGATATCGACCATTTTTTTTTTTTTTGTTATATTTTTTGATTTTTCTCAAACTTTGTGGGGGCCTTCCCTATGACTAAAAAAGCTATTTTGTGCCATTGGTTCTGTCCACGCACTGGACACAAGTTTCGGCCGTCCCGGATCACCGACGGCCTGTGTCCCCAAACAATTCACTTCCCCCAGAATCTTCCTTTTCCTTGCACGAAACTTCCTCACTCCTGCTCCATGTTCCTTCCACTCCTTTTTCCTTAATTCCACTCTCCTTGCATGCCTCCTTTCCGTACTAATCACTCCCGCACGTACTAACTTAGACTTTCGGACATAGTTTAAGTAAAATTTGCGTCTTTACTTTTGAGCGAACTGAACTCCGCGACGGTTCGTTTTAGACTTAAGTTTTATTCAATTATGCTTTGTGTTTACATCTGTTATGCTGCGCCGAGATGACAGATCTCGCGTAGCAGTGGTGCTGGTTTTGGGGTTTGTGTATGTCTGTACAATTTGTGTCGTTTTGTCTGTAGGTATTTACATGTTTGGTGTAGGGTTTACAAATTGGAATGTTGTGTGTTTGTGTGTTTGCATGTAATTTGTGTGTGTTTTACAGGTGGTTTAGGTAACTAGGGTTAGTACACTTATTATTGTCTATGGTTAGTTGTCAGGGTTGCAAAACATCAAATTTCATTACAAAACTAGACACATAGTATTAAACATTCCGGCCGCCAATGAAATTAGGGTTTTCACGGACGCAACCGCGAATCGACACATATGGACGAGACATGTGGTGGTCAAGTAGATGACGATCACTTGTGGTAGTCAGGTTGAAGCATCTTCTTCGTTGTTTTCCCGCTACAGCTTCCAGTGGCCGACGTCGAGCCGGCGGTAGATGTCCAAGTGGTGGCAAGCTGTAACGAGAAGAGGTGAGCGCAGGGGCTGCTGGTACGGTAAGCGAGTACTTAACTTGGGTTAAGTCTCAGTCACGGGGTCCAGTTTGTCTCCCAGACCCACGTGACGAGGCTTTTCGTCGACACTAAAGATGCTCCTCGTACTACTGCTGGGTTGGATCGACGGTTCTGGCGCTCTGGTAGATTGTCGGGCGGCATTCTTCAGCTGGTGTGGTTGTTGCTGGAAAGAATGGGCGACTGAGGGTCTGGTAAGAGAGGAACACAATGGGTACTTGCCTGTAATCAAGTCCCAGCCGCGGGGTTCCACGAACCCACACGGCGAGGCCTTGTTCCTCTTTACAGATGCTCCAGGAACGCGCTCGATTCCCCCGAGCTTGGGCCAGGAGTCCACTCGACTGGCGACTCTTTTAAAGAGTGAAGACCGGATCTCGCGCCGGCGGCTCCTTCCCCGTGCGAGGCCAGGAGTCCACTCGACTGACGTGCGGATGCGTGAGGCCTAGTGAGGCTCCACCGTGACCGGTAGAGTGCGAGGACAGCTCGCTGGGTCGTTTCGGTGCTCGTGATGACCGCTGTAACCCAAACAACGCTGATTGTGCTCGGACGACGATGTGACGTCTCCGGAGTTGCTGGATGTCGTTGTGCCAGCGCGATGTATACTGTGGCGAGAGTTGCTGGAATCCGCTCCAGCGTGTTGGTGTTCTTGGTGAGTGTAGCCGGCCGCCATCGCAACTCATGCCGTACAGCAACGGTGGTTGGTGATGATGTCGCTTCGTCCGGTGGCGAAAGCGTCGTGCGATGTGCTGGCTACCTTGCAGCTTGGCGCGCTGCTTCTTGGTTTGTTGGGTGTGATGGCCGGCCGCCATGGAAGAACCATGCTTGCGGCGCCGGTACGCTTGGCGTGGATGGCTCTCGCTGAGCCGAGGTGGTCCGATCCCGCCTAGGTGGCGGAAACGACGATTCCGGATGATCTGCTTGGTGAGATTCCGGAACTGGTGGGCACTGCAGAACTCGCGCGTGAGTTTCTGGCAGTCGCGTGTTTTCCCGTTTGGCACGGGTTGTGCTTTGTCGATCTGAATCGTCCAAATCGACGGCTTGAGCAGCTCGTAGCCGGCCATGTGCAGACCGACCGCTGCGACGGTTGGGTTTGGGGTCAGATCTCGGAGTAGGCTGGTCTCTCGTAGCTCCATCGTGCGCTGACGGACTTGAAATCCTGCGGAAGCGGGTTCGCAGGGTACATTGAGAGGGCTATCCTTATCTGCCACGATGCAACGATCCTCGGTGGACTCACGTCGTGGAACTGGCACGGCCAGTGGGGTGTGGTACGATTCTTTTGTGGGGCTTGACGGGACGACATTGCTGACCCCGTCTGCGACGGTTTGCAGCTCGAATGCCTTCATCGGTAGAGAGTCACGCCACCAGATTCGCAGGAACAACTGGCCCGACGGTCGGACCAGAATCTGCCGGAACATGTCCGCACAGACCGGAAGTTGGAAACTGGTGCACGAGATGGTGGTGGGGTTGACCTGGATGTTATGACCAGGGTTTTCTTCTAGAAAGTCCGATTCCGAGCGACAAGAGTCCTCGAAGCCGGCACTGAGCGTAGGAGCGGAGTTCGTCTGTGGTAGACGCGTGAGAACGCACTGCGGCAGAGCATCAACCTTGGCGCGGCTGATCTCCCGCACGTGCCCGAGCTGTGCGCGCTCGGCGGTGTGCTTGTGGGAAAGCTTGATTGTGTAGGAGTGCGTAGCGTAGTGTAGGTTGTCCGTCAGCTGCAAGAGCAGCTCTTCGCGTTTGGGGAAAGCTCGAGGCAGGACTCGAGGCACATTGTCCAACAAGCAGCGAGCGAGCTCTTGAAGGACGTAAGAACACGAAGTGAACCGAGATTGCCGAGAAATTTGGCACTGTTTCTGGCTTGGCATAGTGGGAGCGAGTTGCGAGTGATTCACGTGGGACAGAGAGTCGTGCTTCTCGCTGCACGATCGGCAGTGCGTGCCTGAACATTCGTAGGAGGATTGGTTGGGCGATCGCAAGTAGCTTGGGTTTGAACTGGTTCGACTTACCGGATCCGTCCCATGGGAAAGTGGCTTACGGATGTCCGGACTCAGGCGGAGATGGTTGCTGCCGCGCTTGGCGCACGGCTTCGTCAGCTTCCCGTCGCGTGGGATGGCTGCCGACGAACTGCTTGCTGGCTTCGCTTCTGCTGTCACTGTGGGAGCGACAGGCTTCATTGATGGCTTGGAGCGGGAACTTGCTTGAGCTGGAACTGCCTGCTTTGGCGCAGCAGACTGCATTGGTGGCTTGGCACGAGCGCTGAGTGTGACGTTCGATGTGATACCGGTGGCTGAGTAACCACTGGACGCTGGTACAGCCTGCTTTGGCACAGCAGGTGTCGAATGCTTGGGCTTCCGGTGTCGCCTGGTTGACTTCCGGGTTGGCAAAGCGGTTGAGGAACCACTTTTTGTCTGCGCTTCCGGTTTTGGCGCAACAGGAACCGACGAGGTTGGCATAGATTCGGAGGAGGAACTGCGCTGTGCTGGCAGCGGCGAAAAAACGGCTTGAGAAGCGGCGGTTGAGGAACCGCAGTGGGGTTGCGCTGCAGCATTACAAGGTAACTTGGGCAGCGGTGGAAGTACCAACGAGTTCAAAATGTGGGCAGAAAGAGCGTAGTACTTGCCGTCGAACTCCATCCGTTCCAGCTTCAAGTCGATGGACGTCATCACCTCAAGCCTGGCCACGATGTCGAAGTACCTGTTGTACACCTCGTCCAGCTGCTTCTCCCACACTTCCGGTTTCTCCGTCAGGATCACTTCCGGTCCGTAAACTGCAGAACGCTCCAGTATGGCAAGAGAGTCGAGCAAGATCGACTTCAGCTGCACCAATTCTTCAGCCATTTTGTCTTCGTGACGTCACTTCCGGTCACACGCGAGCACACAAACTTCCAGGAATTGCTTCCAGAACTTTAGCAAAATATTTTGCGAAAACTTTTTCCACTTTTAATTTTTCACAAAATTCTCCGATTTGACCCACCGTGGATGCTTTTCGTGTGTGCAACCAAAACAAACCGAACGAGTGTTGGTGATCGCACTGCTGTTTGTCGTCGTCACCACACCTCATTCACGGGCACTTTTGTTGCTGATGGCGGAGAAATCTTGTCCCGATTTCCACCATTTTCCTTCGGGCACAAAATGGTCACTGAGGACGCTTCGGTTTCGCGCACTTTTCACCCATTTTGTTCAGGGGCACTTGGTTTGGGACACTTTTCTACCCGTGCGACGACGGGGTTTGCACACTCCGGCGGACTTGGTTCCACACCGGCACTAGTAGTCTCTTCGATCCGGCTCGAAGGACCAAATTATGTCCACGCACTGGACACAAGTTTCGGCCGTCCCGGATCACCGACGGCCTGTGTCCCCAAACAATTCACTTCCCCCAGAATCTTCCTTTTCCTTGCACGAAACTTCCTCACTCCTGCTCCATGTTCCTTCCACTCCTTTTTCCTTAATTCCACTCTCCTTGCATGCCTCCTTTCCGTACTAATCACTCCCGCACGTACTAACTTAGACTTTCGGACATAGTTTAAGTAAAATTTGCGTCTTTACTTTTGAGCGAACTGAACTCCGCGACGGTTCGTTTTAGACTTAAGTTTTATTCAATTATGCTTTGTGTTTACATCTGTTATGCTGCGCCGAGATGACAGATCTCGCGTAGCAGTGGTGCTGGTTTTGGGGTTTGTGTATGTCTGTACAATTTGTGTCGTTTTGTCTGTAGGTATTTACATGTTTGGTGTAGGGTTTACAAATTGGAATGTTGTGTGTTTGTGTGTTTGCATGTAATTTGTGTGTGTTTTACAGGTGGTTTAGGTAACTAGGGTTAGTACACTTATTATTGTCTATGGTTAGTTGTCAGGGTTGCAAAACATCAAATTTCATTACAAAACTAGACACATAGTATTAAACAGGTTCACCCATACAAGTCTCCATACAATTTTGGCAGCTGTCCATACAAAAATGGTACGTAAAAATTTAAACAGCTGGAACTTTTGAGTGAATTTTCTGATCAATTTGGCGTCTTCGGCAAAGTTGTAGGTATTGTTGAGGACTATTGAGAAAAAAAGGTACACGGAAAAAAAATTGCCGAATTCTTTATTAACATTTTTTTTTACAATTACTCAAATTCCCAAATGTTGAAAAGTTTTAGAAGACAATGCAATCGGTGACTTTTCACCTCAATTTTAAATGCTTGCAAATTTCATTTATTCATGAAATATTGTAGCTTTCGCTGTTCAGAAACACAAAAGAAGTTAAATTATGGGAACAAAGCCCAACACTAAAATGGTGGTGCTTTTAATTTAAAAAAAACTTACAGAAATTTGTAAGTACTCATATTGATGCAAACGATTCGATTGATATTTTTCATTTGAATTGACTACAAAACTGTGAGTAAGTGTCCAATTTTCCTGGATTTTGAGTTTCTCGGGTAACGAGAATGTTTTTTGCAGGATCCTATGAATTACCGGTATCCCGGGATATTTTTGAAATGATCATCAATTCAATTTTTCATTTTTAAAGATTGAAATCTTAGAATTAGATGATTTCTTTTAACTGGTCTTGACTAGAGTCTGATCAGGGAGAGTGGATTTTAGATAACTTAAAAGCATTAAAAAATTAAAGAAACTCTGTTGATATTACGTAGCTTGTGTGCTATCTTGTGACACGTCCTATCCTTTTACAGCAGACGTGTCACATAATAACAAGACAAACGACGATATATTAATATGATTACCAATCTTTAAAAAATATATTAAATGATAAATAATTACTTGAAGAGCTGGCAATTTTCATATTTTTACACTAATATTTCAACATTCCTTGAAAAGTCAATTTCATGATGATATTTGTTCAGTAAAAATTAAAGTGTTTTAAAATTCTATATTATAGTATTCAATTGTTACACTTTTTTCACAACCGATTTAGAATTTCCTAAACAGAGATGTATATTTTACGGTTCTGGGAAAACCGGGGCGTATATTAAGGGGACCCAGGTATGGGGAAAATTCCGGGAATTCTGAGTAATCTAGGGATGGACGCACTAATTTTAATATCTTTTCTATCACCAAAGAAGGCAGTTGTCAATTTAAAAAGACTTAAAATATTCAAAAATCTGTATCGTAAGAACGGATTTCCTGATGTCTTCGGCAAAATTGCAGATTTTGCTAAGGAACTCTCTAAAACGGAGTTTCTTTATGAATTAATTACCATTTTTCCACTATTCCCTATTTTTTAAAATGTTCAATATGACGAAAATTTTTTGAGCATTGGTACAAATTAGCAGTACTAATAATTTTTCACAAAAAATATAATTTATTGAAAATGCTGAATAAAAATTACAAATTAACAAATTAACCTTTGTTTTTTTTTAATAACATCAAATTTGCATTGAAAAGAATTATACACAAATTTTGAAATCTATATCTTTCTTCGAGTTATATCAACCTTAAAATTCATTTTATGTTTAAAACGTCATTAGCCGAGATTCCGTGGCCGTGAGGTTACGGGTTTCGCCTTGTAAGTGGAAGGTGATGGGTTCGATTCCTGTCTGGCTCGGCAAAGTCAGATTCCTTCAAAGAGAATATCTGATCACTGGAAATACTGACCGGTAGGGGATGGGTTTCGACTAACGGCGTGCTAGATTTACAATCCAGAGGTCGTGAGTTCGATTCTCGTTCCGGGATGATGAAGTTTTTTTTTTAAGTTTTTTTACCATGACTTTTTTACCTGTAATTTTTTTGGTGCCTTCGATATGCCCGAAATATGCAATGAAAATTCAAAAATCTGTATCTTTTGAAGGAATTTTTTGATTGATTTGGTTTCTTGGGTTAAGTTGAAGGTATACATAAGGATGACACTGAAAAAAATGATACACGGTAAAAGATCAATTGGTGATTTTAAATTTCACTTTTTGTCACATAAACTTGATTTGCATAAAAAAACACATTTTTTAGGACAAAAAATGCCAAATATCTTGATTCAAAAAATATTTTTTATTTTTTTAAAGAGATTGGAAAATTTTACGAATGTTTCATGTTTAAACATTGAAAATAGGACAATTAGTTACTAAGATATCATCATTAGAGAATGGTGGGTTGTTTGGGTGAGACTTAAAAAACTTAAATTTTCATGGCTGTATCTCAGCATCCAGAGGTCCAATCTTCAATATCTCTGTGACAATCTCATAGCTAATTTTCTGAACTTTAAAAAAATTGAAATGGTCACTATTTTAAAAATTCGAAAAACTGCAAATATTTCGTTAAAATAAAACTTTCGGTGGCTATAACATGAAATCGGAGCTATTTATCGATCGCAAATTAAATTTTACATAAAAGGTTGAGGTCTTTTTTTTGTATAAAACTTCGATTTTTTTTCGATAAATCACTATTTTTTCAAAGGTTCATAACTCGGCGGCAGATTTTTTGACCATACTTTTCTATATCGAAAAACCGCGAAAATAAAAAAAAAAATTTTTTGGGAAATTGTGTTTTTGTGAAAAAAATTATAATTTAAAAATCAGCAAAAAAATACGTGTACCTATTTTTTCTCAATAGTCCTCCTACAACTTTGCCGAAGACACCAAATTGATTAGAAAATTCAATCAAAAGTAACACCTGGTTGAGGTATACGTACCGTTTTTGTATGGACAACTGCCAAAATTGTATGGAAACTTGTATGGGTGAACCAATGACACAAAATAGCTTCTTTGGTCATAGGTAAGGCCCCCACAAAGTTTGAGCCAAATCAAAAAATAAAAATAGCCGAAATCGACCGATTTCGGAGAGAATTGCTCCAGTGGTGAATGGTTCTACCTTTGAGCACTGAAATGGGAGCTGAAAAGTTGAACTTTTCAGCTCTAGTATCGAAAAGTATTTTTTTTTTCAATATTCTGTGAATTTACTTTACACAAAGATGTTTGACGTAAAATTCCATTGACACAGCGTTTTTCAAAATTGCAAAAAATGTTGTAAGCAACTCGTTGAAAAAATGATATTTTTTCGAATCATAAAACTAAAAGTTAAATCATATTTACTCACATGCAAGAAAAGCCAGTGCGGACAATTAGGCTTAGGGCAGGGATTGGATTTTTGCGAAAACAAACCTTTTTTTCAGGAAAGCAAAAGCCCGTTCCTTCCACTTAGATCCCAAAACTCAACTTGACTTGAGATATTGAAAGTGACATTTTACATCATTCACACCATGCTTTCAACCTGCAAGAATCTCTCTTTGAGGGGGAGAGCAGTTTTTCCGGAAGGAGGAAGGGGGAAGGCAACACCGTGCTGTTGTGTGGTGTGCCAAGATAACACACACCGTCAATTTTTCAACCACTCCAACAGTGCTGTGTGGGTGCCGAAAAGCTGATCCTTTCACGCTTTGCGGAAGGTGTTGACAGGCCTATATTTTGTCATGTCGTCATGTTGGGTTGGAGGGGTAAAAAAAGCTCAAACGACGACGAGATTCGACTCACGTGCCCAGCGAAGCGCGAAAGGCTTTTTTTCTTCCCCCGTGAAAAACCGCTGGGTTTGGTGGGGGGGAGGGGGTGGAAGATGATCAATCAGCCCGAGGGGAAAATTAGGCTTTTTAAGAGCTAAGTAGCGACATATGTAACAGTCGGCAGTGTGTCACCGAGCGTGGGTGGGTTTTTTTTTCTGTGAGAGGGGTTTGAATTTTTGATGGGGCATAAAAAATGACTTGGCTTTGTGACTTTCGATTTCGAGAGATGGATGGATTGGTGCTGTCTTCTAAAAGAGTAATTTAAAAAATGGATAAAAAGGGGCTTCTTTCGATATTTGAAAGTGATGAACTCAAAAAAGTTGACTTGGATTACAAACAAGCAACACTAGTAAGCAAAAAGATCATTTTTTTCGAAGTAAACATTTTGATACTAAAAGTAATTCTTTTCGATGGCAAAAAAAAGTAAAAAATTACTTCCAAAGGCTTCTTGCCAGATAAAAGAGAGCATACCAGCAGTAGGAAGGAAATTTACTTATAAATATTTATTGCGCAAACCATATTTGCTATGTGCATTTATATGACATATTAAAACATTTTGGAACACACTGTCCCTCGAGGATTGAGCATCGTGCAGCCGCAAGCAAAGAGAGTCACTATTCCGGAAAATCAGGAAAAAAAGGAAAACTGCGAGACCAGAAAAGCACCAAAACATCAACATTTATCTTCAGCTTTTCGGTTCACAGCTAGCTAGCAAGTAGAGTTGGCTGCAATTTGCCGGAAATCAGAAAGGGAAACTGACCAGTGGCAGGGATGGAAAAGTCACCGAAAAGTTGACTGGTTCAAATTCTTCACTTTTAGGTGTTTCAACGATCGAAACATTTTTTAATAAAATAATTTGAAACTTTCCCAGCTCAGAAATCTATCGTAAGGGGGATTGGAGGGCCCCCCTCGGAGGAAAACTAGCCACCCCAAGGGGAAAGCCAAACCAGGAAGAGACAAAGTTCTCGTTTTCGTTTACTCGAGTGTCAAATTCGTCTTGTCGGTCTGTTTCCCCCCTCCCCGCAGTTTCAGCCATCCTACGGTGGGCCCGGGCCAGTTTCTCAATAGAGTCGTAAAATTCAGTTGCCCCGTGTTGTGTTGTGATGTTACTGCAGCTGCTGCAGCTGGTGCAGCTTTTCGGGGAGCTTGTTTTTGTTGAGCTTTTCCACAGGAGTTCGCAGGGGCAAACAACAGCGCAGCAGCGCGCCCGATTCGGGATATAGTTGGCCAATGTTGTCTCTTTAGGGGTGGGAAACGTACAGCAGGATGACCTCGACAAACTGTTTGTGTGGCAATTTTGTTGCCACTTTTGGGGATTACCCTGGGAACTTTATTCCGTGGATATGGATGTCTTCCAGCTCTGAAAAACGCTCAGTGTCTACAACGTTTTCTTTGCTATTTTATATTTATTTTGTGATAACACAACAAAATTTGTACACCTTAATGCTCAAAGATGATCAGATATGAAGACCATTTCATTATTTCAATATTTTAGCACCGCCATCTTGGATTTAAATAGTAGTTTATGCAACAAGTTGCAAAAAGAGGATTTTTTCAGCACGAGTCGTACATTTATCCAACGAGGTTCACCGAGTTGGATAAATACGAAGAGTACTGAAAAATCAAGTTTTGCAACGAGTTCCATACAACATTTTTTGCAATTCCAAAAAACACACACTGAGTGAAAATTTAAGTCAAATTTTCATGTACTTTGTCAATAAATCGTTTAAATCAAAAAAATGTTGAAAAGTGTTAATTTTCGAAACAAGTGCTAAAAAGTTCAACTTTTCAGCACCCAGTTGAGTGCTGAAAAGTAGAACTTTTCAGCATTAATTTTGAAAAGTGTTGCTATTTGATTCTGTTATTTTTGGTACAGAAAAGTAGGCTATTTCATCGTTCAAGAAAGACAGGAAAAGTGAGTAGTTTCACGACGGAATTGCAAAAAATTCTGAATCATTTCATAGCAAATTAAAGGTCAGTTCGACACTCAAAAATTACACAAAGAAAAACATATTTTTCCGGATTCAATTACCCGATGAGCAATTTTTTTCCGATAATCAAGTCTGGACTGTACTTCAAAATTTCAATGGAAATTTAAGTGCCATCAGCAGAAATCAATAAAAATCATTTTTAAGCATATTTGAGTTGATTTAAAATCTTTTGATTTTTTGTTTTGCATTTTTTTTTTCGCCAAATCTTACATTTTTTTGAAAACCAATGATTGCAAAACAACTGAACTATTGAAAAATGCATTTTGAGACCCTTTTCGCATTCAAATGGTGAGACTATGGCTTGTTATTTAAATATTTCTATTTTTTACTTTAGATTTTATATTTTATGATACGTTTCGAAAATATTCAAAAGGGCAACCACTTTTGAAAGGTAAGTGTTGATTCCAAAATTTCAAAAACTATTTTGTTTTTTGAAGGAGGTCAGAACAATTTACAAATGATTCATTTGATAACACTGAAAATTAAATCATGTGTTGCTGAAATATTGGCATTAGAAAGTGGGAGGCTGTTTAGGCAAGACTTTAAAATTTTTCAATTTTTCTGTTTTTTTTTAATAATCCGCTGTACTGCCCATGTTCGCATAAATGTCCCATATGCAAAAACAGCAAGCTGAGAGAAACGCAAAACAAGTTTGTCCCTCACATAAGGCTACGTGTTAAGTTTTCGCGAAAAAACTGGATTTCCTCCTGATTTCTAGAACAAAGTACTGGATGTGTTATGCTTTTCCGAAAGAGCTCGCGATTTTGAACCAAACTGAATCAATAACTCAAAATCGATGAAAATGCATCTCTCAGCATAGGTCAAATCTTCCATATTTTTTTGACAAATTTAAAGGAAATTTTCAGATTTTTCCGAGAAAAACATTTTTGGTACAAACACATCCCACATTTTTTTAAAAATCGAAAAATCGAAAAATCGAAAAATCAAAAAATCGAATTATTTTGAGTAAGAATGATTTTTGTGCAAAAAAATAAATAAATAAAATAAAAAATGTTGACTGGGATTTTTTGTCCGTACCTTTCTACGGCTCAAAAGTTGCAATTTTTGTTCCTCAAAACATATTTAAAAAGATTATACAATTATTATTTTTTTGGGAAATAAGTTAATTTGAAATTCTGCATTTTTTTTCTTATGTACCGTAAACCGGGTGACATTCAAAGCCGGGGTGACTTTGATAGGTTTATACACATTTAATTTTTACGGAATGTTATGGAATCATATAATTAAAAAAACATCCTTTTTTAATCTAATATATTTGTAAAAAAACAATAATGAATTGCATTATTTTGATATGCTGAAAATGTCATGATTTTCTTTATGAAAATTTGGAAGAATGGAATGCATTTTTAGAATATTTGGACAATTTTCCACTCGAAAAGATAAAATTGGCTTGTAAATAAAAGTTTTTTTTTGTTTTTGAAACACAATTCGAACTATTTTTCAAATCAATTTTTATAGAACAATTCTCATACAAAATGTGAAAACTTTTTATTCGTGTTTCGAATACAGATTCAAATGCAATATAAATGATTGTACAAGGGGTTTCCAGCATTAAGGATTACTGACCAGTCTAAATGGAATTACCAGGATTACTGGCAATATGTCATGAATTACTTTGATTCCCCAGAATTACTTGGGATTTCCAGAAACCACGCAGAATTGCTCAAATTTATAAAAATAACTTGGAATTACTGCCTAGCTTCCAGCATATTGAGAATTGGATCGAATGACAGCTGTCAAATGCACAAAACTACGTGCTTGGCACAAAATTCCCGGGATTTTTATATGTTGTATGGGGAACTCCCGGAATTAAACAAAAATCTTAATTTGGCCTGGAAATTACATTAGTATTACAATTAATAAGTTTAAACTTTTCTAAAATTTTACATAAATTGGTACCATTTTATTTGTTGTAATTTTTGTTTTTTAGACATCTTAAACCAATTTTTAAGCTGTTTTAGTCATGTCATATAGAAATAAATAAAAAATAAATATTTATAAGATACTTATTTAATTTGAATTAGAAATGTGGTGCATATAAAATTCAAAGCACAACAGAGAACAGCAAAAAAAAAAAGTTTAAGCTATCTAAAAACTGCTATCCTTGTTTAGATTGATATTAATAAACGAAACTATTGGCACTACGCCCCCCGGGGCATGGCCTTCCTCTAACGTGGGATTTCTGCTCCAGCGCCTCTGACGAGACAGGAGAAACCGGGACCGACGTTTTACTTCACCATCCGATAGAAGCTCAGTGGATAAGGCGGGAATCGAACCCGCGTCTCATAGCATCATCGGGATCGGCAGCCGAAGCCGCTACCCCTGCGCCACGAGACCCATGATATTAATAGTATTAAGCTAATTCTATAAATTTATAGCTTGAAAAACATAACAAATATAAAGAAAACATAGATTTTATGACTTTTTCAAAAACTAAAATCTTCCCGGGAATAAATAAATATTTTTCCCGTTTTCCGGGAAACTCAAAACCTGGGAAGTTAGACGTCCTGCTTGGAAATCATCGAACAATTGTGTAAATATCAACATCTATTTGAAAACTGATTTTGGCGTTTGAGTGCATTTAAAATTCAAAGCACAACAAACATACTTGGAAATCATCGAATAATGTGGTAAACATCAACATCAGTTTGACAACTGATGTTGACGTTTGAGTGTTTTTCATCCGAATACATTTGAATTAGAGAGCATCCAAATTTGCGGACATTCCGAATCCGCTCTGTACTTTTTACAACCATAAAAAGCATCAAGGAAAAGCGAAATGCATTCTGCCGATTTACCTTTAGAGAATTACTAGTAGTTACTTGAATTAATGGGAAATACACGAATTACTGAGTAACTATGGAATTACTCGAATTACTACGGAATTACTAGGCAATTCCAGAATTACAGGAATTACTGCAGAATTGCGGAGTAATTCTGGAATTACTGAATTACTTACTTAAAATCTGAATGATCCCGTACTAGCTGTAACTTTGGTTTCTTACATGAAAATTAATAGGCAATAAATAGAATCATAAAAGGTTTATCGAAATTATCTTTTTAACAGTTATTTTTTATTATTTTATTATTTTCTGAAGTATGTTTTCACAAACAAAAATCATGGAATTACCAGGATTACTGGGATTATTAGGAATTACCAGGATCACTCTGGAATTACTCAGTAAATCCGGAATTACAGAATTACTTGCTCAAATTCCAAGTAATTCCGGATTAGTGACCAGTCTGACACGATGCTGGAAACCCCTTGTGATTGTATGAACAAAGCTAAAAAAAACTCTGACCTGTAAAAAAAAAATATAAGGTTTTTATGTATTTTGTTAAAAATCATATAAACTTAGATAACTAAATAAAAACATAAACATTTTATCTCAATAACTTTATAAAATAAACCTAAGTGATGGTACATTTGAACACTTTAGATTTGATTTAAACTAAAAATTATCAAAATCACTCTGAAAATCCAAAATAGAATTTTGATGTTGGTTTGATCATCAAAGAATTTTTTTTTGAAGTTTCTGATATATTCAATTTAACTACCTAATTTTAATTGTTTAAGATTCAACAGTAAGTTTTTGAATAGGCTCAAAACATTTATTTTTAACCTTTCAATGTGTTGGGCGAGTTGAAAAATGGGGGCATAAATTTCACCTTTAAGAAGCTGTATTTCATAAACCAGTGCTCGATCACGAATGTTAAACATTAAAATTGCAGAAAATTTTCTCAGCTTCTCGAAAATATTGTTTGCAGTGGTTTCTTCCTAAAAATATAATTTGAAAAAAGGAACACTTTTCGAATTGTTTTACCCCTAACTGCCTGTGCCTGCGTAAAATTATTTTTAACTGAAAATTTTAATTTCATTTATTATTTTTTTTTTAATTCTTTTTCAAAAATAATTTGTTTTCATTAGTTCATAACTCCGTTACCAGATTTTGCTAAAAAGAGCAAAAGATGCCTTTCTAATATTCTATCAAAGCTCATAAAAAATCTAGAAATTATAAAAAAATTAAGTTAGGAACTCAACTTTTTTCATGTGCCTCTATTCTAAAAAGTTTTAATCATAACCTACAGCTTTGCCAAAGACACCAAATCGACTCCCTTCTCAAGATATCATTTCATGAATGCTCACATGCCCATTTTTATGACAAACCAAATTTTCAATTTTTGCTTTTTGGGTGTTTTTTGATACCCCTGACTCAAGGCGGTTCTAAAAACACCCAAAAAGCAAAAACTGGAAATTTGGTTTATTGGATCTTTCAAAAAAAACTCCAGACATTTTCTCATGTGAGCAGTTCTTTACGAAATCGATCTTTTTTTTGAATTTTAATTTTTATATTTTTTAATCCGACTGAAACTTTTTTGGTGCCTTCGGTATGCTCAAAGAAGCCATTTTTCATCATTAGTTTGTCCATATAATTTTCCATACAATTTCGGCAGCTGATCATACAAAAATGATGCATGAAAATTCAAAAATCTGTATCTTTTGAAGGAATTTTTTGATCGATTTGGTGTCTTGGGCAAAGTTGTAGGTATGGATATGGACTACACTGGAAAAAATGATACACGGTAAAAAATAGTGATTTTTTATTTAACTTTTTGTCACTAAAACTTGATTTGCAGAAAAAAAACTATTTTTTAATATGTTTTAAGGGACATTTAATGCCAACTTTTCAGAAATTTCCAGGTTGTGCAAAAAATCTTTAAGCGAGTTATAAATTTTTGAATCTATACTATTTTTTTCAAAAAATCGAAAAATTTGTCGCAAAAATTTTTCAACTTCATTTTTCGATGTAAAATTAAATTTGCAATCAAAAAGTACTTTAGTGAAATTTTGATAAAGTGCACCGTTTTCAAATTAAATCCATGATGCAAAATGACTTCTTTGGGCATACCGAAGGCACCAAAAATGTTTCAGTCGGATTAAAAAATACAAAAAAAACGAATGACCCAAATCTGAGAGAACTGCTCATGTTCGCATAAATGTCACATTTGAAAAAAAAAACAGCAGCTTAAAAAAACAGAAGGCTAGTTTGTCCCACAAATAAGGCTACTAGATTATGAACCAAACTGCATCTATCACTCAAAAATGACAAAAATGTTTATGGAGCAACAGATTTAAGAAAGTTGAAAAGAGCAAGACATTTCAACCAAAAGAACACCATAAATTTCATCACACTCGATCTTAAAGAGTGCTCAATTGCGATATCCATTTCACCGAGCAGTGCAAACAGCTTAAATTTCCAGCCATGAAAATCAACAGGATTGCAGCCCAACCACCCGTGCATCTCAACAAACTGGGAGAAAAACTCAGCCATGCCAAACCGAACCGACGGGTCGAGCCTCTTGGTTGGTTGGGTATATTTTCCGCTGAATAATTTACGCCTACGTGAGTCGATTTGTGTATCGAAATGCAAAATTTCATATTTTTCATTCTGATGGGGCGAGCTCTCTCTCTCTCTCTCTGGCTAGAATAAAACCAATTTTACCCTGCATAAGCTTGTCCTAGGTTCGGAACACGTCAGTTATGCGAGGAAGCGGGGGGTGGGGGGGGGGTGGGATTGAGCCAATGTATCTTTCGCCTCAATGAACACCGACATGCATCGACTCCCTTCGCAGACACAAAATGGCCACAGAAGAATTTATTGTTATATTCACAAATTTCGACAACCATTCATTTATCGAGCGGGATCGCAAAACGACAAGCCGGCTTCGTTTTGGGTCAACCTGGATGTCGAGACCTCTGACAACGAGACACAGTCCACACTAGGCCTTGACCTAACTTTCGAGGTGCGGATTTGGGTGGTCTGGGTCCGGGACGAGTGATGAAATTGAAATTTACCAATTATTCATGCAGATCAAAGTGCCGGCGAGCCGTAGAGTGCCAGGTCAAAAATTTAATTTTTGATGCACTTTTCAGCGAAACCATTCATTCAAAACAAGAGTTGGGGGGAGGGAGCTTTTCCCGGGAATAAAAACGAATTACCGGTCAACCGAAATACACAGCAAACGAGTTTGGGTTTCAAAACGATTCCGGAAGGGAAAGGGGTTGAAATTTGAGCGACTAACCGGTGCTTTCCGGTGCTAATCTCTGTTGTCCTTGCCCCCGGGAGATTTTGACGGCGGTGCCGACTGAACGGGAAAGTTTTTCGAGACAAATCCGGCACGGGCTTGTCCTTCGTACTTCATAACTTAGTGATGTCTAATTTGAATTGCGGGCTTGATGTGATATTTCGGTGCTTTTGGGAGAAGGGGATTTCAATGCTTGAACTGGAATGTATTCAGGATGGTCGAATAATTTACCTTTTGATAGGATTTTGGTGTTTGGGAAGAAATGCTTTCAACAATTATGAAGCTTTGAAATAGGTCTAAAGAATGCTTTTTTGTCAATTCCAAAATTGCTCTTAATAATAAATTATTCTTCAGAAAAGCTCTTCTGAACTTAATCAACAATTTGCTCCCACATCAATATTTCAATTCCATCAACAAATAAAAGCAATTTCCACGAATAACCTCAACCCACTTCTCCAATGATGCACTGACCCATCGACCAGGTTTGCGGAGTGCGGTCCACTAATCGATTAGGTCACCGCCGCCGCCGCCATGATGTTCGACGTTCAACAATTTCCCCTAATTGAACGCTGCTCACCACTGCTGGCAGGCCAGTGTTGCCAATCTGCGCTCGGTCAAGTTTCTAAATGACCGCGATACAGGTCCGGCGGGTCAAAATGTATAATCCCCGGCCGTGAGAGTCCCTTCCGGCGGTCCTCCTGACCCAATGGCAGGAGGGAGGGGACGGTAAAGTGTTGCCCGGAAATGGATCAATTTTTGAAATTCCTGCAGCGATACTGGCGAGACCTGTTTGAGTGACGGATGCCATGTTGGCCACGGCGAAGGATTGACCGCCGCAGGGTAGACGGCACGTGACCAGGTACAAAAAAAGAACATGCAAAATGTCACGTTTGTACCGATGTTGTGACGCAGGTTTTTTTTCCGAATGTTCGCAAATTACGTAGTTTTGTAGGCACATACGCCGCTCATGGACGACCCCTTTTGTGCGGAAATCGAACGGAGTGACCGCATTTTTAGATGGAATCTGTCCGGGGCACGGTCACGGTGCCGGGCCATTGGCAGTGTTGAAGTGGGGTGGGAAAGAGGGTTTGTTTATTTCATCTGACGGACACCGGACGGTGATTGGATTGGATGTTGCAGGCGTTTTTATGAGATCGTTTTTTTTTTGCTCAAATTCATTGCACGCATATGATCACGTGCAGACTGTCGTCTGTTTCGCTGGTTTTACGCAGGTTCATTTGGTTATATGGCAGCTTTGTTCTGAGAGTTGTTGATTGGATTCTTTTATATGTGCTGAACATTGTGTCAACAAGTATTAACCAGTCATTTTAGCTTTACAACATTGTTCCTTGTTTCGTTACAAAACCCTCGTTAGAACAAATCAATTTCATGCGCCGACAAGCGTTTGTTATGTAATTATATTATTATTATATTATATGTCTTCATATATCATAGTCATTTGATACATATTGATAATCCGGATAAGTAGACTATACGATTTTATCGTTTATCTCATTGTTTTTAAATTACACCATCAATTAAATTTTTTATCGAAGATTTTGATTTAAGAAATAAAATGATATAAAATGAATTAAAACCCCCACACCCTTCACACTAAACACCACCAACACAATCATAAATCGGAGCGTTTGGTACGGTATGTCCACGCATCCTTCTCCCCTAGAGGCTTTGTGAAATATGATCTGTTCTCAGAATCCTTTCTGCGGTAAACACAGCGTAGTAGGAATGTCCGCTTCAATTTTCGAAACACAAACAAACATGCAATATAATCCCCATTTGAAATGTTAATCTTTATTTAAAAAAAATGAAAATATTGTATTGTTGAAAGTCGGACCATTAGTTGCTGAGATATTGATATTAGAAAATGGTGGGTTGTTTGGGTGAGACTTAGAAAATATCAATTTTCCTGATTTTAAATCTTTGCATGGCAATATCTCAGCAACTAAAGATCGTATCAACAATGTTAAAAAAGCAAAAAATAGAGAATTTTCTCAGCTTTTCAAAAATATTTTTTTCAAAAGTGGGCAAACATGTGCACTTATTTTCAAAATAATTAACTGCGACTTTTTCCAAAAAAGTTACCTAAAAATGGCTATTACATGAAAACGGTGCACTTTATCGAAATTGCACTACAGTACAATTTGATTGCAAATTTATTTTTACATCGAAAAATAAGGTTGAAGAATGTTTGCGACCAATATTTCGATTTGTTTGAAAAAATCAGTATTGATTCGAAAATTCATAACTAATTCAAAGATTTTGTACTCATTCCGGAAATTTCTGAAATGTTGGCATTTGATGTCCCCTAAAACAAATCAGAAAAAAATTAAAATGTTTTTTTTTTGCAAAGCAAGTTTTAGTGACAAAAATTGAAATAAAAATAAAAAAAATACCTACAGCTTTTCCATAAACACCAAATCGATCAAAAAAAATCATTCAATAGATACAGATTTTTGAATAATCATAGATCATTTTTGTATGGACAGCTGACAAATTTGTATGGCAAATTATATGGACAAACTGATACTGCAAAATGGCTTTATTGAGCATACCGAAGGCCCCAAAAATGTTCAGCTGGACTAAAAACATAAATAAAAACAGACCGATTTGGTTGAAAATTGCATTTTTTTGCCATTTGATTCATCATGTACATACTTAAGGGTGGCGAACCAGTCTTTAAAAAAGTATGTTGAACATAAATATAAAAAAAAAAAAAAATTAAAATGATCACGATATTCTATCATTTTAATTCAAGCAGTTCTTCATTGTTAAAGATAACCATAAGCTGTGTTGAAAAGATTTAATCTAGGATAAAACGATAGTTTTTACTATTGATAACCTGTTTTAGAAAAATATTTTAATTTTGCTTTATTTTTTAAGTAAAAAACAACTCGTTGACATAGTAAAACAATCAATAAGACTGCCACAAACAGCGTGGCCAGGTTGCCAGAAAAATCTGGAAATGCCAGATTTTTCAAATGTGTCTGCCAGAATAAAGATTCATCATTCTCTGTGCCAAATATTGACAGAATAGGCCAAATTTTCACTTGATGCTTATTTTGGACAAATTTTTGAACGAATTTAATTGAAAATTAAAAAAATGTAACGTGCTTTTTTTAAGAGAACGTAAATATTTCTGAGGCTATAAACTCAGTTAAACCACTTAAATCCTACAACACTTTTCAATTATTTCATATCTTCCCTTCCCTTCACGATTTAGAATTTATAGATTTTCGTCGGTCAGATTTTTTCAGATTTATGGACGATACTTGGCCATATTTTTCAGATTTTGACCTGCCCACAAGTTTTAGTTGTCATAACAGTTATGTTTCTATCATAAATTAGCAAAATATAATAAATTTTTGCTCATATTTTTTGTCCAACTGTGATTTTTGTCTGTGATTATAGTTCAGTTTGAAATTTCTACATTTGATTTGAAATGAACTATCAATCGTTATATATACATTGTTTACCGCATTAGTAACAATAAATTTAACACGCTTTTTTCAGAAATAAATCAATTTTAGTCAACATTGATTTTTGCCGTATTTTTTTTTTGTTGGAAGAAATCCCGAAAAAAAAGGTTTTTGATTCCTAATTAAACTATTGAATTCGTTATTTGTTATGAAATTTAAAAGCATAATATTGAGATAGTAATGTATTTGGATTGCTCACATTAAAATAATAAATCAGTCTAAATATTTTATCAAAATCAATCTATCATGAAACTTTGGATAACTTTGGCAAATGCCACCAATGTCAGTTTAGGCTGGAGATTAAAAAAGATGGCAAACCATGAATGTATCAAAACTTTGTAATAAACATAAATTAAGTTGACGCTTTTGTGCTAAATGGATGTTGTTTTTTGACGTTCCGAGAAAAACGCGTTTTGTTGTTTGACCCTGAATAAACAAAAACACGAGCACGCAATGTAAACAATAACAAATACGTTTTGTTTGGTTGACCATTCTGTGCATGGCCCCGAAGTTTGGTTGAATTTGGTTGCCGGAGTCCCGAGTTGTAACTGAAAATGATTACACTAGTCGAGCCTGTACCTGTGTCAAACGCGTTCTGACCTGAAATCCCTTTGGCCAATTGTCGCACATACATCATGTTTCGACAAGATTGAAACTTCTGTCATATGAAAAGTGACGAAAATGCACGGAGCTTTTTTGGTTTTTATTGAATATCTCAGGATTGAAATCGAATTTAGGGGATCTGTGAAGGGCTAAAGGTGAGGCATTGTGAGCTGCACAAAATGGCGTTCGTAACTCAATTTGGTCCAAAATAAACGTACGACAAGTTAGCACGACGGTGACGAAGTGTGTAATTAAATAATAAATACTTTATAATGAATTGTTTTGAAATTTTCAGAAAAGTAATTTTTCTAAAAAATTCTGCAAATATTATGCACCCTTTAAAAAAATAATGACAAAAAAGAAAATAAGTACTTTTATGCTGTTTTTCAATAACAATAAACTATTTGCCTATGTAGTTCTACAAAGAGTGCTACTCTTTGCCACCAGATCATGAACCAGCAATTTATACGCTCATAATTATTGTTATGATAGCAAATTAAACGTAAATATGCATTCGACACCGCAAATGGTGGCAAACATACCAAATCTGGAAAGCTCAAGTTGGTGATAATGTGTTAAGCCATTTTCTTAGCTTCTCCCGCTTCGCTCTCGGCACAAAATTCACGCGTGATTATAGTGATGATGTCGCGTCTGCTTACCGAGGCGGGGGGAGGCGCACGTGGTGTGTGCACGTGTGCACTCGGTGGAAAATTAAATCGAGTCGCGGGACTCGTAAATGGGAAAGCTTGTGCTCCAACCAAAAACCACGGCTGCGGTGACAAACAGGATGAAAAGATGTGAGGTGCACTCATAAGAGAGAGAGATAATCATCGCACACTTGCACCTGAAAGAAATCTCAGCGAACCTGTGTGTGTTGTGCAAACGAGGTAAACTTTTCCACTTTTGAGGTGGTGCTAAATGAAAATTGTGAGTTCATGTTGAGTGTTTGAAGCTAATTCTAACAATTAAAATCTGTTGATCATTGCATTTTCAAGCAGTATTAAATTCCAAAAACCAATTCTAACGCAACTACAAAATAGACGTGACGAAACTAACAAAATCAATTTTAACTTGATTTAGCACAAGCTGGCTTAGACTGATAAACAATCAACACGCACAAACAGCCCATTCATCAGAAAGGTTCATCAGCCGACGACTCCGTAGGGGTCCAAACAGGTGAATCATAATTATGTCCTATTGACGGCATAGCCAGCGCAAACTAATGTCCCCATTGTGTGTGAGTGTTTCAACGCGAGATGTGCGTGCAATGGGTTTTCAATATGGTTAATGTTTTATACTTCTCTTTACGGCTGCCTTCTTATGAATGGAGCTAACCTGTTGAAACACCACGTGCAGGCATAACGTGAGAGAATGTTGAATGCAAACCCTGTTGGCAGTACTAGTCTCAAGAGGGAGTTTATCAATTGCATTTGAAACGTATGAATGCCCCGGTAATCACTTCCCTAATTGGATGTGATTGTAGGCACGATCTTTCGGAATAACTCTGACCTGATGTTTGAACAGCAGGTGCGGTTGCCGCGGCTAAACTTGAAGACATTTTCAAACTTTAAGCTTCTTACGACCCCCATTACACCCCGGGTACAACCCATTACCGGCACTCCTCTAATGTGTCTCCGCGCAACGATTTCCCTCCGTTACACGCTTCCGTTAATTGAAATATTTTCCCAAACATTCCCCGTTGATGTGCTGCGCTCTCCCACGCCAGCCATTATCGAAAAAGCAAATTTTTCGCGCGCATTTTCCCACCCAGAATTGTCATTTGCATGCAATCAACTCTGCTCCTTCGTCCATCCAACACGAAGAGGTTAGCCAAAACAGCTGCCAGGCTGATGTTGATGGAGCAAAACGACGACTTCTTCGACAGTACATTTCCATTTGCCCATCTTTGCGAGCGAGCGCGCTATTACCTTCATCATCATCATCATCACCACCACCAGCATGAACCTTCCCCGATATCTGTTCCACGGGGCTAAAGCAGGTACCCTGGAAATGTCCTGGCCACCACACATGACTTGTGACTGGCTGCGAGGATTCCCGCAAAGTACTGCCAGGAAATGTTTCCCGCGAAAGACATTGTCGTCTTACGACTGTGGTAATCACCACCACTACATTCCCAAGTTACATGCTAAACAGAACGACCGTTTGTGTCTCTGTTTCGTATCGTCCTTCGCTACACGCACTTAATGCGTGTTGACGATGCGCATGAGCATGTGGCTTGGAAATGCAGGATGCGACCGTAATAAAGTTTTATTACGGTTCGTCTAGCGTCGGCGTGGGATTAGGACTCCCGCCGACATTTAGGATGAGAAGTCGGTTCTCAGAAGTGTTGTAGGTAGGGAACCGACTGTAGAACAGAGAAATAAAGTCAGTCTTAAACGAACCTTCAGAGAGGAAACATATCCTCGTATTTATTCAATAATATCACTGCCGGGGCCAAACCTCTACATTGGTGGCAGCGCTTAAAGATCCACGCCGGACTTTAAGATTAAATTTTTCTTTGTCAGTGCGACTCTATTTATGAAGAGTACGGTAAAACTGATTGTGAAAAGAGTCTTTTGGCCATAATCAGGCGAAAAGTTCCAGTTTCTATCTGGAGTTCCCTGAGAAAGTGCAGTGATTACACTTCAATTAAAGAAGTTTTATTATTTGGAGATGACACTCCTTTGAGTATACTTCTACATTCAGTCACGACGATATTTCAAAATTCGTCAGAATGTTTAGAGGAATATTTTTATAGAGCTCAAGAGTTATTTAATAGAATACTCTTGCGCACTGAAGTTATATTAGAGGGATCGTTTAAGGACTCCAGGGAATTAGACCCTGTAAAAAAAATTTACAATACTTTAATGATTGAATCATTTATAAAAGGAATAAATGATCAACATTTTAAGATTTTGCTTTTGACAAATGGTGTAGAAAATTTTGAATCAATTTTCGATTTTATTAAAAAATCTAAATTAATTATTGATTTTACTGCAACTGCTCTTCCTATTGATAATTGTCAAAATAAAGATAATAATTTCACATCATTTCACAGGCAAAATAATGACATTTCAAAAATTAAAATAGGACAGATTACTGTAAAATCACGTGCTATAAAATGTTATTTTTGTCGAAAAATTGGTCATCGTGAACGCAGTTGTAGGTTCAAGAAAAAAATTATAAACTACAATAAAGCGTGTAAAAGTGAATTTGATGAATTTCAAGCAAATAAAATTGGTTTCATTCACACAAAACAAAATTGTTTTGAAACCCCTCCAGATATTTCTGTTAGAGATTTAATAAGAAAATTGGACATGAAAAAGTCTAAATTTAAAACAAATTTTTCAAGCAGTAATTCAAAAATGGCAATAATAACCAAAGGCAATAAAAACTTAGTTAACATTGATGCATTTTCAACGTTTAGTTGATGCTCAATATATTTTCAAAACTATTTACCTTTTGGTATAGAACCCTGCTAATTCAAACTGACTCGATTAAATATTTTTTCACAGCGTGCAATTCTTAACAAGATAATTATTCGAACAAACCTGTTGAGCTTGGCGTATGCAGTCATACCTTTAAAATGAGGTCCCTGTACTTTCATATAATTGTGTCTTGATTTAAGAACGAGTTCGAGCAGCATTAGTAGAGATATTTTGTTGAGGCAAAACATTCTCTTCGTGTTTCTGCTCATGAAGAATTCCATAACATTGGCTGGAGTTATTAAAATTCCAATAAGACTATGAAAGCCATAGCAATTATCCGTGTTATGAAGTGGCATTAATTGTCAATTTGAACTAGAAACAGCCATGTATGATTGTTAAGAAGTTCAATTATGTTCCCAAGTAGAAGGAACAGGGTTCCAGAAGATTGACACTAACAACTATTGTTGTGAAAGTTCAACTTTTGAAGTTATGCGTTATTAAGTGAGTTCAGTAAAAAAAAATCGAATACATAAAAACATTCAATCAATGACTTCTTGCGTTAGTTCTTTGTTTCTTCATTATAGTTTTTGTCCCGAATATAAAGAATCCCTACTGAAAATAAAAAAAAGAGTAAACAGTCTCTGTAATTTTGATTTGGTTTAAGTACTTGATAGTACTCCAAACCAAAATTTATGGGGGAAGGGATACCGGTGTATCACCCTGTTGTGTTTTAATTAAATTATTATGAAAGTATAAAAACTGGTAATCAAACAAAAAAAATGAAGAAATAATAATTAAATAATCAAAAACTAAGTTTCAGGACAATCATAAATAAATAAGATAAGTTTCAACAATATAAGTCCTTAAATTTAAACTCGATTCTTTGAAGCATGAAAGTAAACAGTAATTGTTCAGTTAAAGTTAACATAAAGTTTGAAAAATACATTGCTTCACAAATAATTAAATATCATTTCAAACAAAAACTTTTGCAAAAACAGAAAGGTTTTCTAGTTGAAAACTAATTTAAACTACTATACGACTGGTTGAAACAAAATAAGAAAAAAAGATTAACTAGCAAATGTTAGTAAAAAAATGTTATCACATTTTTGTTTATAGGGGTGAGTGATGTGGTAATCACCACCACTACATTCCCAAGTTACATGCTAAACAGAACGACCGTTTGTGTCTCTGTTTCGTATCGTCCTTCGCTACACGCACTTAATGCGTGTTGACGATGCGCATGAGCATGTGGCTTGAAATGCGAGATGCGACCGTAATAAAGTTTTATTACGGTTCGTCTAGCGTCGGCGTGGGATTAGGACTCCCGCCGACATTTAGGATGAGAAGTCGGTTCTCAGAAGTGTTGTAGGTAGGGAACCGACTGTAGAACAGAGAAATAAAGTCAGTCTTAAACGAACCTTCAGAGAGGAAACATATCCTCGTATTTATTCAATAATATCACTGCCGGGGCCAAACCTCTACACGACTCAACCACCTGAACTTCTTGACTTTGAGTGAGGTGGGGTGAACTTTGTCTCATTCAAAAAAAAATTAAAGTTCGAATTTCATAAAAATTGTCCTGTCTTAATCAAATAAAAATTGATTAAAATCTCAACCAAAAAACAAATCGCACTCCTCAGCCCATCAAACCCCACCGTCTTACCCAGCAAACGAAGATTATCATTCTAATGGAATTCCCACCCGCAAACGGGTACGAATTTGGCCGTGAAGCGCCATTGTTGGACCGATTTTCCGCTCAGTGAATTTTCACCAACAGCAGGAGACAACATCAGCTCACCTGAGCCCTCATCAGCGGCGGTGGAAATGAAAAGGCAATGGATTGTGCAACGGAGTCAACGGCACGGGAGTGAAATTTGATTACCGTGTAACGATGAACGGTGGGAGGGGGTTGAGCATTCGAGTGTGGACTGTCGTCGGGGTGGGATTTTGAAGAAAGGGGAAGAATTTTTGTAAAATTGTTTGTACTGACAGAATTTGGATTGAACTGTCAAATATTCAAAAAGATGGTAGATATGTGATTTAAAAAAATTATACCAAAAAAATCCATGTTTTTATATTCTAAGTTTCTATTTTCTAAGATTTTTTAAACCTTTTGCCAAAAATTTGTGTAAGATATCTGTATTTAAATATTCATTTGATGGAACAGGCAATTTCCTAAAAACTAAAATTGCTTGTTATTTTGATATGATCTGAGCATTTTGGCGTTACGTTACAGCTTATTTAAAGCGTTTTCAAGCAATAAATAGCTTAATGAGAAGTGAGTAAGCAAGTTTGTTTAAAAAATTGCAAAATAATTTGTTTGAATAGCGATAATCTGCAATATTCACTGAAATAAAACCGAGTCCTTAACCTGCCAAACTTTCAAAAATTTCTCCTACTTGTCAAGAACTCATTTTAATTATTGATTCTTTAGTTGAATTCATTTTTCAATTTTTTGTTGAGTGTTAAAAGGGGTGAATTTATTATGAAAATTATTTGTTTATACTTTTATAATTTCGGCTCAAAAATTAAATGAGGAAAATTATCTTTTTGCAATTCCGTCGTGAAACTACTTACTTTTCCTGTCATTCTTGAACGACGAAATAGCCTACTTTTCTGTACCAAAAATAACAGAATCGAATAGCAACACTTTTCAAAATAAATGCTGGGTGCTGAAAACTTGAACTTTTCAGCACATGTTTCGAAAAGTAATACTTTTCAAATTTTTTTTTGATTTAAACGATTTATTGACAAAATACATAAAAATTTGACATAAAATTTCACTCAGTGTGTGTTTTTTGGAATTGCAAAAAATGTTGTATGGAACTCGTTGCAAAACTTGATTTTTTCAGCACTCTTCGTATTTATCCAACTCGGTGAACCTCGTTGGATAAATGTACGACTCGTGCTGACAAAATCCTCTTTTTGCAACTTGTTGCATAAACTACTATTTTTAGACCGCATCAAAAATCAATCCAATTAAATATTTATTATTGAAAAAAAAATAGGAAATTTCGCAAAAAAATTAATTTTTAACATTGAAAATCGGACCATTTATCAGTTGAAACTCAAAAGATAATTAGGTTATACTTATTGCCCGATTTTGAAAGTTCCAGAGAGAAAAGTATAGAACAAATTTCAGCTTGTCATTATCATATTTTTTTTCAGGAGTGCTTGTTTTTCAAGAATTATTTTCTAAACTCTAAAAGCAATAAAAATCGAAAATTTATACTTTAAAGTAGCTTAAACTTGAAAAGAACTAATTAACCCTCTACTGCCCAAATTTTTTAACGAAAATTTCTATTTTTCTCGTGTTCAGGCAGCCATTTTGAGCAACTTTTGTTGTAAGAAAAACTTTACTTCTCTTGATTTCTGTTTTCTTGTTTCATGTTTAGTGTTTTAATTTGCATTTATCTCGCTTAGTTTATGTTTGTTTTTGGTAGTATTTGGCCTTATTGATCACCCCCTATCATTACATTTTGCCTATCGATTTATTTCATGTTTTTACAGTCACTTTTTCAATCCATTGCTTGTTTTTCATATTTTGTGCTATAAAATGGCACCGTTATCATTTAAATTGTTAAAAATGCGAAGAGGCATAGTCTGAGACACTAGAAAAATTACTGCATGCTGCTTTTAACTTAAAAATTAGGAAATGTTAGTAAAAAATACAGCTAAAATGACCCATAAAAAATACATTTTTAAAAACATTGGCAAAGTCACATAAAACAAGTTAAACTTTCAACTCATAAATTTTCCAATATTTTCAGAGTTCTTCTTTTCAATGCTTTTTAAAGATCATAAATTGGTTGAAAAATTGATTTTTCGCAATTTTTTAAATCGAAGCAAATTACAATTTAAATTTTGCTTAAAAATTATCAAAATATAATTTGCCGAAATAAAGATTTTCGATTTTTTGAAATAAAAAACATGTTTATTTAATAAAAATCATGTTTCTTAAACCATACTTTGCGCCATCTCGCACTATGGGTCAAAATATGTCTTTTTTAGTCCTCTAAAACATGTCAAATAATTTCGATAATTAGTTTTGTGGATTCAACTTTTTGCTGTAAAAAATAAATTTAAACAAATGGGATGTTTTTCCATCAACCTATTTTTTCTTTAAAAAAATTTAATCATAACCCACAACTTTTCCAAAGACATCCAATCGATGAGAAAATCTCTAATCAAAGTACAGAATTTCATACATTTACAAACCCATTTTGTATGACCAGCCCCACAAAAAAGTATGAAAACTGGTAAAATGACATTTTTCGACATAACGAATGCATGGACAAAGTTTCATTCAAGTCAAAAATATAAAGCCGATTTGCAAAATCCTAGAGAACCACTCACGTTGTTAATGGATGGCCCCCAACCAGCGCTCAATTTTCAAGTGCCGATTTCTCAGAATCTAATGATCCGATTTTCAACGTTAAAAAATACTTGCCCAAAACCCCAAATTTAAAAATTTGAGCAAAGCTGTGGAAATTGGAATTGATTCAGCCCACCTCCAACCAAATCATTAGTGAGGACGGCTAGTTTTAGCCAATCGTTTTATGGTTGCTCTTGTATACTTACTTCACTTTATCAATAAGAAGTAAATATGATATATATAGATGTATTTTTTTATGCAAAGTGATCATATTTTATAAATGATTAACAAAACGTTCCAATTTATTTTTCTAATCAGTTGACTCTGGCCAACAGTTCAAAAACAATTTTTTCATGATTTTACTCCATGTAGCTGATCAAATGCACGTCGCTTTTTGACGTTCCGAGAATAACGCGTCTGGCCTTGAATAGACAAAAAAATAGAGCACACAAAGTAAAGAATAACAAAGACGTTTTGTTTGATTGACCATTCTGTGGCTTGTCCCGAAGTTTGGTTGAATTTGCTGGAGTCTCGAGTTATGATAAAACATGTTTGCAGTAGTCGGGCATGTACGTGTGTCAAACGTGTTCTGACCTGAAATCCCTATAGTCAGTTGTCACACTTACAGCAATTTTCAGGGTTTGCCAGGCATGGATTTTTTTTTATTGAATATCTCAGGATTGAAATCGAATTTAGAGGATCTGTGAAGGTCAAACGGCTAGGCATTGTGAGCTGCACAAAATAGCGTTCTTAACTTTATTCGGCCCAGAATGCACGTGCGACAAGATAGCATGATTACGACGAACTAAAAGCACAAATAAACTATCCTCAATAAAACAATCTCAGGCTTTTCCAAAACAAATCCAGACTCCATATTCCAACAAATTTCTCGTCCACTCCGACAAGCCCATTTATCCTGCCGAGCTTTGGCTATGTGTCTGTGAAGTTTGCACATGTGTTCGAGTATGTGTGTGCACGCGGGCCGCATTTATTCTACGATGTCCTTGCTCGTGAAGCATCTCATCAATCTCAATTTGGTCGCACAAACCCACAGCAGTTACTATTGCTACTCGCTGAGAGTGTATTTGTACTGGCGGCCACAACAAACCTCATTTGCTCGTGCCTGTGCCTGTATGTGTGTCACGTGTCTGTACCCGCGCCCTTGAGGCACACATACACGTGTAACACACGACTGTTCTTTGTTTTTGTCGGCTTCCTTCCCGCGTGATCAGAGAGAGAGAGAGAGTGAAATATGGGTGGCGAGGGGGATTTGTGCGATGTAATCCAATCAAATATTAATCGAAAACAAATAATAATCGATTGAATTTTATTTACTCTGACACTACATCAATCTCACTTTGTTGCGCGCGCGTTCATATTTTGCGGAGAGAATTTTTCTGTTTCCAATTCAGTGTCATCAAACTTTCAGCAAACGAAGTAATTGACGCCGGATGACAACTCAACTTTTGCACTCCCAACATTCGACTGACAGAATTGACTCTTCACCCACGGTTCAAATTTAGCTCGAAAATCCGGCTTCCCAATACCTGGAGGTCCGGAAAAGCCATCCTGACATACTGCTCGACATTAATCTTTCCACGTGTGTGCTCCACCAAAAGAGCCACGTGGCTGATCTCCGAAAAGCGTGTGACAGCTCAGAGTTTAAGTCGAGGTGATTCAGCGAAAACGGCACAGCACACCTTCTTCGCCTCGTCCTCTCTGTAGCAGCTTCCGCTTCCAACCAGATTAAGGTTCCAGCGAGAAAGAGGTAGAGTTCTTCACCCACTTCCTTATGATGAATTGATCGACATAAATTCGTGTGGTGGGTATTAAGCGTAATGTATTACCTGTCAACATGTCATTTAGCGAAAATTTTCACCTCGTTTTTTTTTCTGACGACCGGCGAGCCTTGAACGGGGAATCTCTTTCCAAGAGCAGATATATCACGGCCGCCGGTATCCTTCTTTTTCCAGGGTTGAGAGCATAGAATCCTCTTGGAAGAAGGAAATCAAATAAACAAAAGGTACTTTACCGCAAAAGGAACAACAGAACGGAAACGGAAGAGCAGGTGCTCGACCTTGTATTGGTTAGTTATGATAACAAACACACACACACTCGCAAACACGTAGGAGTTGTTTGTTTTGCCGGTTGAATCCTTTTTGTGGTCGGGTGAAACAGACGTGCGCTCTCGCAGGGAGTTTTTCGACATTCCGGGAAGGACAATTTATCGACCAGACTCTCGGTGGCGATATGGGGATAGATTTTTCAATCTGTAGTGGAATATTGGTGTGGATTTATATTTAGACCACATGAACACAATCTTTTTCACCGACTGTAAAAAATAATATTTAAAGCAATTTCGATTCAACGTCTGAGTAGCTCTCCACGAAATTGGTCTTTTTTTTTATTTTTTTTTTGTATTTTTTAATCCGGCTGATTCTTTTTTGATGCCTTTGGTATGCCCAAAGAAGCAAATTTGCATAATTAGTTTGTCCTTTTATTTTCCATACAAATTTGGCAGCTGTCCTGACACAAATGATATATGAAAATTCAAAAATCTGTATCGTTTGAAGGAATTTTTCGATCGATTTGGCGTCTTCGGCAAAGTTGTAAGTATGGATAAGGGCTACACAATATAGAGAATTTCTCACCTTTTTAAAAATATTTTTTTCAAAAGTGGTCAAACAAAACGGGGCACTCTTTTTTAAAAATAAATAACTGCTACTATTCTCAACAATGTAACCTAAAAATGGATATAACTTGAATAACTATAACTTGCACTTTATCTAAATTTCCCGTACTTCCTTTAGATTGCAAATTTGATTCTACATCGAAAAATGCAGTTAAAAAAATTTGCGACCAACATTTCCATTTTTTGAAAAAATCAGTGTTGATCCAAAAAATCGTAACTCTGTCAAAGATTTTTTGCCCATTCTAGAATTCTTAAAAGTTGTCATTTGATGTCCTCTTAAACATATCTAAAAAAATAAAATAGTTTTTTTTTGCTAGTAAAATTTTAGTGACCAAAAGTAATCAAAAAATCATTCAAAAGATACAGATTTTTGAATTTTCATATATCGTTTTTGGATGGACAGCTACCAAATTTGTATGGAAAATTATATGGACAAACTAATGATGCAAAATGGCTTCTTTGAGCATACCGAAGGCACCAAAAAAGTTTCAGCCGGATTTGAAAATACAAATTTAAATTCGAAATCTCAGAGAATTGCTGATCTAAAAAATCAAAACGTTTTAAGACTACTAGATAAAAAATAGCAAATAAATATTTTATTAAGAAAAAAGGTTCATAAATTTCGTAAAACTACATCAAAATAAATAAAATTGTTCAAAATTTGCAATTCGGTTGTTTCAACACTGCACTTTCTCATAAAGTTTTCACCTAACTACTCATATTAGATAATAAGCAAAACTTTGTTTAGAGGAAATCATTTTAGTTTCATTTGGTCGATTGTCACCCCAGTTTGGATGGGGCTTCGATCAAAATTGAAATTGTTAACCTTCCAACTTCAATCATTCCGTCCAACTATAAGACAGTAAATAGTTTATATTTTTTAAAGTGTTTTTTAATATCTTAATATCCTAATTCTAACATGAGCAGTTCTCTAGGATTTCGGTCATTCGATTTTTTTGTATTTTTTAATCCGACTGAAACTTTTTTGGTGCCTTCGGTATGCCCAAAGAAGCCATTTTGCATCATTAGTTTGTCCATATAATTTTCCATACAAATTCGGCAGCTGTCCATACAAAAATGATGTATGAAAATTCAAAAATCTGTATCTTTTGAAGGAATTTTTGATCGATTTGGTGTCTTCGGCAAAGTTGTAGGTATGGATACGGACTACACTGGAAAAAATAATACACGGTAAAAAAATTTGGTGATTTTTATTTAACTTTTATCACTAAAACTTGATTTACAAAAAAACACTATTTTTAATTTTTTTATTTTTGATATGTTTTAGAAGGCATAAAATGCCAACTTTTCAGAAATTTCAGGTTGTGCAAAAATCACTGACCGAGTTATGAATTTTAATCAATACTGATTTTTCAAAAATCGAAATTTTGGTCGTAAAATTTTCAACTTCATTTTTCGATGTAAAATCAAATTTGCAATCAAAAGTACTTTACTGAAATTTTGATAAAGTGCACCGTTTTCAAGTTATAGCCATATTTAAGTGACTTTTTGAAAATAGTCGCAGTTTTCATTTTTAAATTAGTGCACATGTTTGCCCAGTTTTGAAAAAATATTTTGAAAAGCTGAGAAAATTCTCTATATTTTGCTTATTTGGACTTTGTTGATACGACCTTTAGTTGCTGAGATATTGCAATGCAAAGGTTTAAAAACAGGAAAATTGATGTTTTCTAAGTTTCACCCAAACAACCCACCATTTTCTATCGTCAATATCTCAGCAACTAATGGTCCGATTTTCAATGTTAATATATGAAACATTTGTGAAATTTTCCGATCTCTTCGAAAAAATATTTTTGGAATTTTCAAATCAAGACTAACATTTCACAAAGGCCAAACATTCAATATTACGCCCTTTTAAAATGTTTGTCTTGATTTGAAAATTCCAAAAATATTTTTTCGAAAAATCGGAAAATTTCACAATTGTTTCATATATTAACATTGAAAATCGGACCATTAGTTGCTGAGATATTGACGATAGAAAATGGTGGGTTGTTTGGGTGAAACTTAGAAAACATCAATTTTCCTGTTTTTAAACCTTTGCATTGCAATATCTCAGCAACTAAAGGTCGTATCAACATAGTCCGAATAAGCAAAATATAGAGAATTTTCTCAGCTTTTCAAAAATATTTTTTTCAAAACTGGGCAAACATGTGCACTAATTTAAAAAAATGAAAAACTGCGACTATTTTCAAAAAGTCACTTAAATATGGCTATAACTTGAAAACGGTGCACTTTATCAAAATTTTAGTAAAGTACTTTTTGATTGCAAATTTGATTTTACATCGAAAATGAAGTTGAAAAATTTTACGACCAAAATTTCGATTTTTGAAAAATCAGTATTGATTAAAAATTCATAACTCGGTCAGTGATTTTTGCACAACCTGAAATTTCTGAAAAGTTGGCATTTTATGTCTTCTAAAACATATCAAAAAATAAAAAATTAAAAATAGTGTTTTTGTAAATCAAGTTTTAGTGATAAAAGTTAAATAAAAAACACCAAATTTTTTTACCGTGTATTATTTTTCCAGTGTAGTCCGTATCCATACCTACAACTTTGCCGAAGACACCAAATCGATCAAAAATTCCTTCAAAAGATACAGATTTTTGAATTTTCATACATCATTTTTGTATGGACAGCTGCCGAATTTGTATGGAAAATTATATGGACAAACTAATGATGCAAAATGGCTTCTTTGGGCATACCGAAGGCACCAAAAAAGTTTCAGCCGGATTAAAAAATACAAAAATTAAAATTGAAGAAAAAAGACCGATTTCGTAGAGAATTGCTCACATGGATAAATCTTTATAGATATTTCCAAAATTCATCTTTTTTCAAAAATGGGTTAAATATTTAATAATAGAAAAGACACTTATTTATCAAAATAAAAAATTTTGCGCATTTTTTTAATTATTTCTGGGTCCATATAAATTGCAAATTAGATTTTTATTTTAATTTTTATTAGCTATATTTTCAATGCTGCATAAAAATTCATTATCAATTTAAATTCTATAAAAATATATTGATTATTTTATTCCTTGTTCCGAACGCCAGAGTTGTGGTAAGGTGTTTAAAACCCCTTTTTTACTCTAAAGTAGATGACTACGATTACTGAAACAAAATAAACGATTTGTTGGAATTATTTAGATTTAGTATTGAGACAGAGAGGTTATTTAGAAAATAAGTAGTCTGCATAATTTTAAACAATTTAAGAAAAAAACCTAAATCCTTGAACTGAATTAAAGCTTAAATTAATAAACTTTGTATCTTACTAATACAAAAAAAAAACTAATTGAGAATTTGAAATGATTGAAGCCTTTCACCCATTCACGGGGTCTTTTTGAGGGGGTTGTATTTTTTTTATAAATAGAACGAAAACTATCATATACATATGAAAGTATGGAACATCCCCGTTCATTTGCAGGGTGAACGAAAATCTTTTGTTGGAAAAATAAAGTTATCCTCGTTTAAAGTTTTTGAACTTTTTTTCCTATGGGACGAAATTTCGCCTATTTCAATTTATTATTGCTATAAGCCCACATGGACATGATTTTTAGTTCATATCATTTAATTTCTTATGGAAGTGATGCAGGGAACTTTTTCCCTGAAGCACGCAAAGTTATTGAAAATAAGGAAAAAATGTGTGAAGGTTTTTTTTTAATTTGGGACATTTTCGGACAAAATTGCACACCCTCTTTCCCAATACCGCAATGTTTTTAATGTTCAGATCATTATTATGATGATTTTTTTTTTTTTTTTTTTGAGAAATGTGTTTTGGCCCATTGAGTATACGAATCACTGAAGAAAAGTTTAATTGGTTGGGTTTATGCTCAACTGTAAGTCTCTTTCATTAATTTTGGATTTTAACCAAATCTACATATTTTTGTGTGTTTTGGTTATAAAATATACCGTTTTCGTTATTTTTCTTCTTTTTTTGTGAGTACAAGGTCATCAAGATATTTTTCTATCTAATTGAGATTTGCAGTTTAAATCCAATCATAAAGTTTCTATTGCTATGCCTTTTGTTAATTTGTATATCCATTTGGACTATATAATTTTTATTGAAACATCAAAGTTGAAGTTGCAAGTATTAGCAATAGCTTAAATTTTGTGTAAAAATCAGTAAAAAGTTGAAACGTATATAAAATTATTTATTAAATCTCAAACAATTGAGCTGGAAATGTGAAAAACAGTCTGGCATCCAAATTTGAAATAATGAAACATAAAAATATTAATTTGTTTTGCCAAAAATAACTACAAATACTTAATCTTTTTCATTGTAATATTATTATGTGACTTCAAAATAAGTACGAGATCCCCTGTGAGTTTTTTAAGACTAATAGAAATGTGAAAATATAATTAAATTGATTTTTTCTGAAAGTGTCCCAAATTTTCAATTGAACATTTATAACTTTATTGGAAAAAATATGATAAAAGATTAAAAAATAAATCAATACGAATCTAATATGATTCTGAGGATAAATGATGCAACGAAGCTAGAATTTGATTTTAAATAAATTTTATTTCTTTATTTGAGTTTTATTAAAAGACCATCGTACTTCAAATTAGAATTTCTTAATAAAAATAAAATGAACAGAATTAATTCTTTTCGTACTTTTATACACTTGTTTAGTGCTAACAATTTTATTTTCATCCAATTTGGTCAAGTCAGTAATAAATGGCAATCGTTCTGAATGGTAAGGAGTCAATAATTTGTTATCGGTCGAATCGAAATATACATATAATAATATACATATAATAATTAACATTTGAAAAACATTTCGGTTCGGTAGAATCGTGATTTTTGTGTAATTTTTCTGGTCTATTTTCAATTAACACAACTCAACATTTTTGAAGTTGATGTTAGTAAACGCTTCAGATCCGTCAAGGTATGATAGATTTGGGATCCCTGAACACGTTTTAATCGACAGATTAAATTTTATTGAACTCCCTGTAAACAGATAAAACAACAATAAATTGTTACTGTAAAATTCATGTATAAATGGTATGGAATCATGATTAGTAATTTGTTACAACAATAATTAAATTTATTTCAACATTTATGTGACGAAAACACTTTTCAACTAAGCCTATTAAAATTTCAAGGAAAACCTCATTCTCAACTTAAAACACCAACTTCCGGTTCACTCCTCACAGCAACCGTCGGCTCATTGTTTATTATCATCATATTATTCAGATTTCAATTTTCCACCGGAAGGACCCAAAACAGAAAAGTTTTCCTCCGGCTTCCGGTTTCCTCCCTTCATGACCTTTCTCCCGAACCAACATGCGATCGATAAGGGAGAGACAAACAAAGCAAAAAAAAAAAAAAGAAAATACTCCACGCATATTATAAAGGGACCAAGTGGCACAAAAAGTATGTTTCGCATTTTAAAAACGAATTTATTACAAACTTTCTTCTTCTCGCTCTGCACTCTTGTACTTGCCAGGAGATGTCCCCAGCGGATGACGTTGGGATGGTGCGCGCTGCACCAGAATCGAGGGACTTGTCAAACCAGACTGGGGCGCCCAAAACTATATTACCTCCCCTCCCCCAAAAAATGGTCAAGACACGAGAATCAGCTTCAAAGCGGAAGGGGGTGAAATGAAAAGTAATGTAATTTTTGTTATAATCTTGAAAAAAGAAGAAGAAAATAAACCGGGAAAACGGCTGAAACTCAAAGGGAGAAAGGACGGTGTTGCCCGCAGGGAGGTGGTGCAGAAAGTTGTGAAACTGTTTGAAAAGTGGAAAAAATGAGAAAACTTTTTTTTGCGCCCACCCCCACCTCGTCTGTCTTGGCCATTTTTATTCATCACGCTTCGCAAACACATGAAACGGGGCGCGTCGTGGTTTTTTTATGCTTTGGAGGTGCTGCGAGGGAAGAAAAGTGGTGGAAGTTGACCAACGGTTATGAAAACAATTAAGGCTGGTCCCGCAGGAAACAGGACCAAAACTGACACTGAAATCGACACTGGTAAAAAGATTATGTATATATATTTTTTTTGGAAGGCTGAAAATGAAATTGAAATCAATTTTAGCAATTAGAGATAAATCTTCTGATAAAAATAAGTAAAAAATTCATTAACATTTTATAAATTGAGACAAATTTAAAAATAAAATATAAATTGATAACTAAATAACAATAAAAGTAGAGCAAAAAATTCCGAGACGAATGTTGAGGCTAATTGGAAGCTAATATTGAAACAAAAATTGGAAAAAGTTCAACAAAAAGTGAAACAAAAATTTGGACTAAAGCTTGGACAAAACTGAGGACAAAGTTTGAGCCAAAAATTGATTTAAAAATAAAAAAAAAGTTAACAAAAAATTAGCTTAACGTTAAGAAGGTAAGAAAGAACGAAAGATCAAGATTCAGGTTAAAATTAAGCAAAATATTTAGAGATAAACCGATTCGAAACGATGAGGATTAAACAAAAATTAGAATTGAGATCATTCCACAGGGGCCATCCATAAACTACGTGAACACTTTTTTTGGGAATCGGTTACCCACCTCCCCCCCCCCCCTCGTGGACAATTGTCCATACAAAAAAAAACTTTTTTGTATGGATCGTAGAAAATCGCCATACACTCCCCCCTCCTCCCCTAATGTGTCCACGTGGTTTATGGATGGTCCCAAAGCATCTGGGCTAAATAAAAACTAAAATTAGACAAAAATTAAAGATTTGTTTTACTAATTTAAGACAGATTTGCAGAAAAAAATTTAGACAAGATGTGATAATTAAATTGAAACATAAATTAAGACAAAAACTGTATCAAAAATTTAGAAAAAGACTCAGATAAAAATAGAAAGAATCAGAAAAAAACATAAATTATGGCAAACATTGAAATAAAAATATGTGTATGTAATAGGTTGACAAAAAAAATCTAAAATAAACCGAACCAAAAATCAGTAAACCATTCGAATGAAACTGAATTGATATGAACATAAAAGTTCAGATAAAGACAAAACTTTAGATGACAACAAAAACAAAAATCATGACTCAGGCCTTTGATAAAAGATGAGTTTGAAGTTTATGTCCCTCGAATCTGATCAAAGTCGTGGGGGTGGGGAGGGTGTTTAAAAAAATGAAATTAAAGGCCATGGCATCAACATTTGAATAAAAAAAGAATTTCAAAATGCATTATATACCTGTCCAGTTGTTTTGCAATCATTAATTTCCAAAATTTCTAAATATAAACGAAAATTTTATAATTGCGAGAAGAAAAGTTTAAATTAAATTTAAAAGAGCCCAAACATACGAAATATGATTATCAACGCAGAAAAAGGCATTTCACATTGCTCTCAGTTGATTATACTTTTATTTTCATTGAAATTTTGATGTTTTTGCAAAACAACATTTGTCCCCAGATTTTTTGGACCATTATTGAAAGGCGACATAAACTTTTAAAAATATTTGCAACGGAATTAATTTGAGGAAAAAAGTCAATAATAGATACAAAAAATGCGACTCAAACCTTAACAAAAACTTACTTAATCCACCTATGTGGTTGATGCCTTCCTCACTTTTTACCTACAATGAGTAATATGAGTGGTTTGAACACATATTTCAGCTATTTTTTTAGGTCCAGAAAAAAAAGTACACAGATATAACTTAAGTTGTCATAACTTGAGACAGGGTTGCCAGATTTTCAATTATGTGGACTCGTTGGAAAGGTCTCTTGATTACCTAACCAACGATGGGTCGGATGATGGTTCCGGACATCGTTTACATACATTTAAGTGAGATCCGGCTTCAAAAAAGTACATAAATATCACTTAAGTGGTCATAACTCAAGACAGGGTTGCCAGATCTTCGATGTTGTGGACTCGTTGGAAAGGTCTCTCGATTATCTAACCAACGATGGGTCGGATGATGGATCCGGACATCGTTTACATGCATTTAAGTGAGATCCGGCTTCAAAAAAGTACATAAATATCACTTAAGTGGTCATAACTCCAGACAGGGTTGCCAGATTTTCAATTATGTGGACTCGTTGGAAAGGTTTCTTGATAACCTAACCAACGATGGGTCGGATGATGGTTCCGGACATCGTTTACATACATTTAAGTGAGATCCGGCTTCAAAAAAGTACATAAATATCACTTAAGTGGTCATAACTCGAGACAGGGTTGCCAGATCTTCAATGTTGTGGACTCGTTGGAAAGGTCTTTCGATTATCTAATCAACGATGAGTCGGATGATGGTTCCGGACATAGTTTACATACATTTAAGTGAGATCCGGCTTCAAAAAAGTACATAAATATCACTTAAGTGGTCATAACTCGAGACAGGGTTGCCAGATCTTCAATGTTGTGGACTCGTTGGAAAGGTCTCTCGATTATCTAACCAACGATTGGTCGGATGATGGTTCCGAACATCGTTTACATACATTTAAGTGAGATCCGGCTTCAAAAAAGTACATAAATATCACTTAAGTGGTCATAACTCGAGACAGGGTTGCCAGATCTTCGATGTTGAGGACTCGTTGGAAAGGTCTCTTGATTACCTAACCAACGATGGGTTGGATGATGGATCCGGACATCGTTTACATGCATTTAAGTGAGATCCGGCTTCAAAAAAGTACATAAATATCACTTAAGTGGTCATAACTCGAGACAGGGTTGCCAGATTTTCAATTATGTGGACTCGTTGGAAAGGTTTCTTGATAATCTAACCAACGATGGGTTGGATGATGGTTCCGGACATCGTTTACATACATTTAAGTGAGATCCGGCTTCAAAAAAGTACATAAATATCACTTAAGTGGTCATAACTCGAGACAGGGTTGCCAGATCTTCGATGTTGAGGACTCGTTGGAAAGGTCTCTTGATTACCTAACCAACGATTGGTCGGATGATGGTTCCGGACATCGTTTACATGCATATAATTGAGATCCGGATATATGTGAAAACACATTTTTATACATAACTTTTGAACTACTTATCGAAACTTCAAACAATTCAATAGCGATGTATGGGACCCTAAACCAAGTCGAATGCAACTGGTTCGATCAAAATCGGTCCAGCCAGTGCTGAGAAAACTTGGCAAGATTTTTGAACACATACATACATACACACACACACACACATACACACACACACACATACACACATACACACAGACATTTGTTCAGTTTTCGATTCTAAGTCGATATGTATATATGAAGGTGGGTCTTCGAGCTTTTAATAAAAAGTTCATTTTTAGAGCAGGATTATAGCCTTACCTCAGTGAGGAAGGCAAAACATAGACAAAATTTTATGAAATTTTGAGATGTTATGATTTTACTTAAATTCAGAATAAAACTTATGAAATTGACAAAAACTAAAACAAAAATTGATTTAGGGTTTAGAAAAGAAAAAATAGCCCTAAATTATGACTGAATCTGAGATAAAAACAGGGAAAAAAGCAAGTTGAGGCTTAAGTTAAACCTGAATCGGAACAATAATTAAGACAGAAAAAGCCTTAATGGCTGAGACTTAAATTGTAACAAAAATAGAGATAAAATTGATTCTTAATCAAAAGTAACCATTAAAGTCGAAATTGAAACTAAAACATTGATAACCAATGTTATAAGCTAAAATTAAAACCAAAATTCAAACTTAAATTGAGAAAACATGTGAGATTTATACTAAAAATGGAATAGAGACAAAAAAGGAAGTGAGGTCTATAGTTAAAAGATGAAATCACGGAGCACCTGAATTTAGATAAAAACCTAGAAAGTCTTAACTTTATAAAAATTTGGCATGAAAAGAAAGAATTGAGATAAAAGTTGTGACAAAAATAAAGAGAAAATCAGAGACAGAATTAAAGAGATTTGAGACAAAAATTTAGATTTGAGTTGAGACAATAATGGAGAAGGATAATAAGACAAACATTATGAAATAATTTGAGACAATAATATAGACAAAAAACGAGTTAAAATTAAGACGAACATCGAGAGTGAAATTGGAATTAAAAAAAATGAGACTGAAATTTAAAAAAAAACAAATGAGACAATCATTGAAACTTTAAAAAGACAAATATTATAAGGAAACATGAGACAAAATCAAGACAAAATTTC
>NC_051863.1:145598680-145736180 GCF_015732765.1 Culex quinquefasciatus | reverse complement strand
GAAGGTCGAAGGCCTTGGAAGTTGTTCAGAAAAAACAATATAGACGATTGTGACTAACGCTCAATTTTTTCTCTTTTATTTTACAGGTATGAAGCTTTTCAACCAAGAAACTTTTTCAAGTAGTACAGTACGTATCAATTAGGTTCTGGATTACATTTTGCCAGAAAAACAAAGCATAAACCGTAGATTGAGACAAACTCTGCTAAACCCACGATGACCACAAACTCCCCCTCGCATGGCAACGATTGCCAGCTTCCGATAACCGGGGATGATTTGCGAAACCAAGCGCAATAATTGATTTAATCGGAATAATGCCTGCCTAATCCATAAAATTATTTATGACAGTCATTAGAGCGTGAAGCGACATTCCCTCCTGGGGGCCCTCGCTTCTGCTTCTTATTCTTCCACGTTATTGATCTGCGCCGGGAACTCCCCTAGATAGGACACGTCCATCCCTCCCCCATGAAATGAAGCCCATCCATTTTACCATAATTCATCTTGGTGGTTGCAACTAAGCACCACCCAAAAAGGAGCAAGTTTTCGGCCAGCAGTGACGAAAATGCTCCAGATTCACCACGAATCGAGGGGAGGGGGTTAATTTTCGCCAAAAAGAAAAAAAAAACTAGCAAGAAGAGCACGACACATATTCAGACAACTTTGGCGAATTTTCGCCAAATCATCAATAAAAATAAAATCCAATTAATTACTTCCCAGTTCTTGCCCCGACCAGCAGCACTGTGATGCAGCTTCGATCACTTTTATATTGGTTCTATCTCGTGGAGCTTTCCACCAACAACCCCTACCCCCGTGAGTCGATTGGTTAGTTGGTGTGAATCTCCAGGGTCGAACTTTTCTCATTTAGTCTTCCCAACCTTGATGGGGCGGCGGAAATTTGCGCTAAACTTCGCTCGCTGTGGAGCACTTTTTGATTGCACTTTGGGAAAAGGGAAAATCTGCTGACCAGGGCCGCTTTTCTTCTTTGGAGGGGGGGGGGGGGGAACTAATCGATTTGGCTGTTGTTTTCCGTGTTAGAAGCGGCGGTGAAACCAATAGAAACTCGGTCTCTTCGGGTGAGAAAATTTGGGGAAAAACTGTGAGAATTTTGATAATTATCTGCAGCCCACTTGTGAGGAGTTCTGGGATGCAACATCAGAGTGTTATTTTTTCAGTTTTGGGAAGCTGATAAAATGTAAGTTGTGCTATTTTATCCGATTTCGAATGGGTTAGCAGAGAACAACTCTTATATCAAAATCTAAAAAAAGTAACATTCCCCTGATTCCCTCACTCAACCTGAACCACATTATGCCCGATTGTCATCAAAACATCCTTCCTCAACCTCCTGGCCATTGACTCCGCCAGGATACGTCATTCCAACATCCGCTCTCCCCGGTGTGTGTGCCACCGTTCGTAATTACAGTCTCATTTTCCGGTGCCTGAAGCCCAGCGCGAAAACCACTCCGCGCGCTTTTGACTTCCAAGGAAATCATTTTGGACACATTTGACGCCCACAAATTTCAATTTGCGCCGGATTTGAGGGGGGGGCACACCTTTTGTACAATCGTCAAAACTCACCTGGAGGCTGCCACCGACTGTGACGGCGAGGGACCTCGCCGGAAATGAAAGGTAAATAATCGCTCAAAATTGAATTTTCCCAGAGTGGGGGGTGGTGCGAGCGGAAATGGAGGAGATGGGAGTTTTTTCCCCGGTTTGGAACAATGCAAGGTGCGAATTCTAAAGGTTTATTGGGTGGGCAGGGGGAGGTTGAGGCCTTTGCCGAAGTTTGAATTTTGTTGAGAAATGTTGATATTGACACCAGTTTGTTAGAAAGTTGTAGAAAAGTTTAAAGAATTTCTTTCATATTTCAACCTAAGTTTCTATTTAAACGTGTGATGTCTAGCCGGCAACGAAATTATGGAAAAGTACAATTTGTTTTCCTAGAAGGTCCCATTGGCATTTTTCGAGACGAGATTTGCCTGATCACGCCTTCCATCGGACGGGGAAGTAAATGTTCGCCTCGGTCTAACCAAGAGGTTAGGTCGTTAGTTCAGTCCAGGTGTAGGAGTCGTCTCCCTGAGTCCAGCCTCAGTGGAGTCGCTTGTATGCAGTTGGACTCGCAATCCAAAGGTCGTCAGTTCGAATCCCGGGGTAGATGGGAATCTAAGGTGTTAAAAGGGGTTTGCAATAGCAAATTTCTAGTAGGAATCTCGCAATCGAGAACGCGAATAATTTGATATTATTTTTGACAATTTGTATTGGGTTAGCGTCCCAGACTACCAAACCAAAGGGGCGAGTTTAAACCCCACCAGATTCCAACAAGTGAACAACAAGAAAACCAACCGGAACTCGGTCCTAGAATCTTCTGCTAGGGACCATCCATAAACCACGTGGACACTTTTTTGTTAATCTGTTACACCCCCCCCCCCCTTCGTGGACAATTGTCCATACAAAAAAAAAACTTGTTTGTATGGATCGTGGACAATCGCTATACCCCCCCCCCCCTTAAAGTGTCCACGTGGTTTATGGATGGTCCCCTAGATAGGTCGAAGATTTTTATTTGCAAAATTGCAAACAAACAGACAGGAATAGAAAAGTGTTCAAAATACCTCAAGAAGTAGTTTTAAACTATTTTTATAATTTTTAAAAGTTAGTTAACTATGTTTATGGAAACAAATTAGATTATTGAATTACTCTCTCTTTTTTCATATAAAATTAGTTCGAATCTGAAAACGGACTGCATTCTCAGCCTTTGGGCAATCATACACTAAAAGTTCCAGGTTACAAGTTTTACGTGTTATTAAAACGGAAATCAAAATTAATGTTAGGTTTGTAGAAATCTTTAAGTGGAATAATTTTTGAGTAAAATTTAAAAATATATGAATCAGGCTACAAAATTGGTTTTGGTAGCAACAAAATATTCAATATTAATAAACAAGCTGAACATAAATTTCCTATGACTTTTTATCAAACATGACATTTTTTATTTACTTGACCTCAAATATACATATTTTTTAAGTAAAAATGAAACAAAATGAAACAAACAATCAATTGTAGCTGTAATTTGTAATGAACAAGTCGGAATATTGGGAAAGTTGGGAAAATTCGAAAATTTTACAAATGCCGCACAAAATCGAGAAAAAGTCGGTAGTTTATGATTGTTTGGCAAAAACTCTGGAGAGTCTGTAATTCTAAGCATACTCGTTTGATATTTTGAATATTTTTTGATATTTTTTCAATTTTCAATTCAATTACACCATATATGTTTAGAGCCATTTTTAATGGTATTTTTGATTTCAACTTCTTTTTTTTCTGTTTGAGTATTAAGACACGGAATCCTGATTACAAGGACTATTGTATCGTGTTACCCATTTTTACTGTTATTAAGCATTTCCAGATCTATAACACAGTTCCTATTGAGAGGAAAAGTGCTGTTCCATCCAGATGCTGTAAACTCCATTCCTTGTGCCTTGTGCGCTATGTATCGCTAGAACCGCGGTGACAATTTTTTCGTGTCATTTTTCAAGCTCTTCCCAACAGCTATTATTTGCCGCGCGGGGTCTTGTAAAGACAATTGTCTTTTTGCGGCGCTACTCTTGCGGTGTTCCCTTTGCTCTGATCTGGACAATGCGACTGGACTGCAGTGCAATACCGATCGGCTGGGCATTATTTACATGCGAAGACACGAGGAAAGTATTTTGGGAAGAGGCGCAAAGGAATATCCCAAGATCGATCACATGCTTGAAGAGCACGTGAGGCAACCGTTTTATACTCATACGGTTGCTGCTACCTCTGAACTTAAACCTAAGGCTGCCACCCTGAGAAGAACCCATGACTTTCCGCTTATGAGGCGAAACCCGTAACCATTCGGCCACAGGAGGTTGGCAACTTGGTTTTCAACTTGGAATCATTTTTAAACAAAACTGTCCGGAAAGTGTAATGTTCTGATCTTTACTATTCAAAATGTCAAAAATACTTGAAATTTAAAAAAGTCAGCTGATACATGTATTTTTTCATAATGATAATGATAGCATGATTTAAATGAAAAAAAAATCGTTTGGCCCATAAACTCATGTGAATTCAAATTTTACCCAAAATGTTCAATTTGGGCACCCCATGCTCTTATTTTTTATGAATTTAAATGTTTAGTTTTCATTTTTGACAAGAAAAAATAAAAGTTTTTGAAAATCGTAAGGTATTCCCCCTGGCTCGTTTCTTTTGGTACAAATAAGTAACTGTGCCAATTTTGAGCCAAATTAGGGGTCGCTGTTGATCGTTGAAGTTTGTATGGGAAGATTCGAAAAAATGAATGGGGAAAAATCCTCCAGAAGTTGGGGTTAAATGTTTCGGATCATTGTCTTTGTCCAAGACCGCAAAGTGATCCGAGTTAAATCTGACGAGTTATTATCGATTTAGTCATTTATTTTATCGATTTATTCACTTATTTTTGCCTAAGGAACCAAATCAGGGGAATCCCTGATATAGATTGTAGATGTAGATTTGATATTTAAAATTGAATCAGAAATTAAATACAAAAAATGAACAAAATAATTTGCGTGAGCTCTTCGATGTTTCGAATTTTTAACGAAAAAAAATATTATAACATTTTTGATATATTCAGCCTTTTTTCATTTTTTTTTCTTCATGAAACCAAAGAACAAAAACTCGATTTATTTTAGAATCTTAATCTTTACCCTCTACTGCCCACACTTTTTTTTCGAAAATTTTTATTTTTCTCGTGTTCTGGAGGTTTGTTGTTTTGACTTTTGTTCAACGAAAAACTTTACTTCTCTTGTTTTATGTTTTCTTGTTTCATTTTTAGTATTTTAATTTGCATTTATATTGTTTAGTTTATGTTTGTTTTTGATTGTATTGGGCCTATTCTACCCCCTCCTGTTTTTCTCTAAGATTGGCTTTATTTTTTTTCCAAATTAATGATTGTTCAAGTTTTTTCTTCTAAATTTTTGATTGTTCAAGTATTTTTTTCTTTTTGTTGAAATTTCAAGTGCTTCTATGCCTCAAGTACTTTTTTATGAAGATTTTGGTTAGATTTATTTTGACTAAATCTATTTAGATTTTTCCATTTAAAAATTACGTAAGGTGGTAAATATTCACTTTTTCATAAACAATATTTTTTTGGGTGAGAAATTCCTAACATTTGATGTTCTGGAAAAAAATCCGGAAAAGTCACGGATTAAAAAATAAAATTTTAGTTGCCACCCTGCACTGACAGTGTCATTGATAGTCAACCCGCTTTTTTAACTTAACAATGAAACTATATTCTAGAACACCATTGAAAATAAAAACATAATAAAAAAAAACATGGACATGACAAAAGTCTTACCGGTTGAGTAATATTTGAAAAACAAATTAAAAGCCCGGTTAACGGTTTTTCCTCTTTGAACATTTTAAAGATAAATTAAAACAGTAAAAAAGTTTAATATCGAAAAAAAATCTCCCTTTTTAGTTTGGTTGCTCAAATTCAATTAATATTCAGTTTGAATGTCGCAAATTGTAAATAAAGCCACATTCCATGAATCTCTGCCCTTTAGTACTCGGAGATTGGCATGGTAAAAGTAAGTACGATGTACCAATTACATATCCACTCTGATCCCTCTTTTTGATTACTCATAAATTTTCATGTTGCTGCAGCACCCTCTTCCATCAAGAAGTCTTTCATCTTGGTGTACAAAAGTCATTACCTCACCCCACTGATTCGCCGTCCTGTTCCCTAGACATCAGACTGAATTAGTTTGTCCTTTCCGAGGAAAGCTCTCAAGAGTCCAGTTAATGGGTTTCGACATATTTTCGGAGAAGTCAACTGTTTCGGCTGCTCGGGAAGTTATGAATTGCATGATTTTTTGTCCGCTTTGAATTTCCCTTCAAATGTTAAAGCTGGAAAAAAGCTCTCAATCTGGTATTTGGCCTCCGGCAAAAATGATTTCACAAATAAATGCAGCATTTTTTTTATGACACACAGTGGTGCAATTTTAGTGATAACTGCGGAGGCAAAAAAAACTGAACATAAAAAGAGCTGTAGCCCTGCAGCTTTTGAAGATTAGTTTGATATAAAAAGCTGCTGAATAATCTGACTTTTATTTTATGTTGAAAAAAAAAAATAACTCAACCAAGTGGGTGAGGTGAAAAATCGTTTTAATGGATGTGGTCGTTATGATATGTCCGCGGATTATGTACCACTTAAAAGTACAATAAAAAATATCAACAAACCCGCCAATCATAATGCACATTGTATGTGTTTAATTTTGCATTAAAATTGCTGGTTTATTCAATCATTCGAGTCTGCCGGTATACCCACATGGCTGCACATTGAAGTGGTTAACAGTAATTCATTCGTTCGATAATGATGGTGACACGGGAATGATGATGAGTAGAAGCGATGCCTATCGCTTTCCAGTAAATTATTGTAATTTGTTTATTTTTCCCCGCCCGTGTTCCCGTTTTCCAACTGTCCGGAAGCTGATCGCGGAGTTGATTTTTTCTCGTGCACTCAATTAAAAGCGGAAAATCAACTTTTTCCCCCCTCCCTAGTGTCTCACTACCTCATCAGCACCAGTCTGCGTCGATAATGAGGGAAGGAAAATGCGTTCCCTCAAGTGGGTCGCCGGTCATGAAACCGATGTATCAATTTTACGCAGCTTGCCAAATTAATTCGAAATTGATACCGGCGGGCTGCAATTATGAGGTTCCGGTCATGAAATGGGATATTAATGTTGTGCGAGTGTTGTTTGTGGACTACTTTTATTGCTTGTTAATATGTGTATTTTTTTTACATAAAAATATACTACCAAATCCTTTTTATGCAAAGAAATCAAAGAGCATTTGAGTTCTAGTTAAAACAACCTAAAGCTAACAATAAAGCTATGTTTTGTTCTTCCTTATTTCGCCTCAAAAAAGAAGAAATGATAATAATAAAGTGGCCAAAATTTGCAAAAATATGTCGTTTTGAGTAAAAGAGCTTTAAAATATTTGTTTCATTTTCTATAAATAAAAACAATATTTCTTGTATTTTGATTCAGTTAATCGATTTGGGAAAAAAGAAACTTAGTTTTTCTGCGTGTACGCAAAGATTAATGAATAAAAAGAATCTTGATTCCAATTAAATTACTCAAAAAATTTGCAGCATCCTTTCCTAAAACATTTGAAGTATTATTTCAAAGCCAACACACTATTTATTCACTTTATCTTGAGGTGAAATTCTGGTCACTCTTCAAGAATCCAAAGTTTATTTTTAGATTTTTCGTGATGATTACGTGGAAAACCCCTTTTGTTTAAAAAAGAAATGGTGATGAGTTGAAAATTAAGAGTTTATTTAAAACTAAATGGTTGATATGATTGCGTACTTAAAATATTTAAAAAAAAACGAAGCCACTGCTCATCTTTGAAAATCGATACCCTGGCAGACGGTAATAACAAAATTCATGCCATTTTAATAACAAATACTGTTGTTATTGGTCTGATATTGGTTGAAAGCCAAAAAAAACCAAAGCAAAGCAATCTACTTTAACGACCCCCGGGTCTTTTGTGGGCTCTGTTGCAAGTTTCTGCTCATCATGGTTGAAAGCCAAAACAACTTGGAAATAACATTTTTGATTATGTAAAAATAACTCCAACTGTTATTAAGATGATCGGATTGGTTGTTAAAATAACAAAAAGACAAAAATAACAAAACAATAACAAAAAAATCATAACGGCGAGTAACAAATCGTGTTATAAATAACACAAAATATTATTGGCCTAGTATTTTAAAATATCAAAAGATGTTATTCCCATGTTATCTTCGTCTGTTCGGGTAGACATCTCATTTTTTATAAATTTATTGTTATTTATGCAATTCCGATTAAAAATAACTTAAATTTTCTGTAATTTTATACAGACAAAATTGCCTTCTTACCGTAAGTGCAGATCGTCAAAATAGTATTGCTGAAATATTCATTATAGCAATAAAATAAGTGCAGAAAAGTTATAAGTTGACCAAAAAACAGGAAGCAAACTAAAGCGAGAAAATCGAACGTTTCATTGAAAAATCCTCTTCAATACATTTTTTGGAATCTCCAAATATGTTTAATACAACTTGTTGCAAAACTCGATTTTTTTCTTGGCGGCAACATTTTTGACCATACTTCTCCATGGTTCATAAGTTGCGGGTTTTGGCCCCCTTAAACATATCAAAAAATCCCGAAAATAAAAAAAAAATATTGAAAAAATCGCCAAGATTTTTTTCCGTGTACTCATTTTTTCCTAATACCTACAAAATTGCCGAAGGGATCAATCGATCAGAAAGTTCCTTAAAAAGTTGCAGATTTTCGAATATTTACGTACCATTTTTGTATAGACAGCTGTCATGATGATGATGATGATGATGATGATGATGATGATGATGATGATCATCATAATTGTATGGAAACTTCTATAGATGATCCAATGACACAAAATGGCTTCTTTGGTCATAGGGAAGACCCTCACAAAGTTTGAGCCAAATAAAAAAATACAAAAAAGGTTGAAATCAGCCGATTTCGTGGAGAATTGCTCTACTTATAAATTTAATATTAAATATCCAATCACAATCCGCAAATTCATAGATCAAATGTTTAGGTTTTCAAAGATCTTTTTTGCAAAATCAGATAATTTTATGTTGCTTTTATAAATTTTAATGAAAATACTTTTTGTATAAAAGTTTATTATGTATTAGTTGCCATATTAGGGAAAATCTCTTATGAAATAAACAAAAAACAATATCCAATCAAAAATTTTAATTTAATTTCTTAATTTATTTTTTTAACATCACAAAGTTTTGCCTTCTTTATAATATATCGGAAAACGTCTTTCTCAGGAAATGAGATTCTGAAATTGCCAGAGCATCCTAAAATGAGAATGATCTGTTTATCTTCAACTAGAAATATTTTTTTAAAATAATACAGAACTAGTGCCCTTAGTCTCAAAACAATTCATAAAAATCCATTTACAACTCCATTCACGAAGGCGCAGTTAATGGGAAAGCAACAAAATTTGAAAAAAAAAAGAAGCTGGTGACAAGTTTCGGAGGACGCAAAGTTGTAAATGGCAATCATCTCGCAGCATCTTGGTGACGCGTAAAAAGGACCTCGGAGGGCAAAACTGAACTAAAGAAAGAAAGAATAAAAAATCGTCAAAATGAAATCAAGTCCTTCCAGCCACCAGAGTGAGCGACTAAAAAAGAAGCTTTTTATGATGCCATTACTGTTGGAAGTTTAGCAGAGGAGGGGGGGGGGGTAAAAAGAAGTGAAATCTAATTAAAAATATTATTTTTAAAATGAAATTATACTTCCTTTTAATTTCACTTTTGCTTGGTTCGTTGATTTCTTTTCTCTTCAAGCTTGCTAGTGATGGCAAACGGATCGGGGGGCGACGAATGTGAAGATTTCCGGTTGGTTTTCTTCTTCTTTTATGTCAAAGCCGTGTTGCCAAAATGAAGCCGTTGTTTTCGGGCCCACCGCAAAAATTGTGGGAAGGGGGAATGGCGCACCACGTGTGCTTAATGCCTCCCCCGTTGGGGAGGGGGTTGATGGTTGAAAAAAAAACTGAAAGAATGAAACTCCAACTTCCCCCACCCACCCCTACTACCCACTCTTTCAAACAGCTGTGACGACCCGGTCCTGGTGAGTGTGGTTTATGGGATCGCTTTTTTATGTTTTTTGTGGGTTTTTAATTAACGTCCCAGATTATGTTTTAAGGGTCACTTGGCGCGAACAATTGCGTGCCATTTAATAAATGAGGGCCTTCGGGCAAGGATAGGCCCGGGCCTGGTTTTTGCGGTCACCCCGCGTTCCATTAGCGATGCTTTGCGAGTCCGCGAGTTATGACTGGAAAACCACAAACATGCTCCAATTTACTCCGCTCACGGCTGGATTGAAACCCACTCACACGGAGCAGCTCAATTTTCGCGTCAACTGAAAGCAACTCCATTAGGAGAAAACCCACACCCCCTTCGACCACAGATAGACACACACACACACACAACCTTGCAATCTGCTGAAATCATCCATAAATCATCGTCACTTTTCCGGGAATCCATTAGCCGACAGCAGGTTGTGTCTTTGGCAGAGCCACCACCACCACCACCGAACCCAGAAACTGTCTAATTACTGGATGTCACCGCGAGCGGGGAGTTGTTTGGACTTCTAAGAAACCGTTTGCGTCTCAATGTATGGCTAGGTAATGCTTACTCTGTGCTTAGTGGCGCAAAAGGCTCATATTCATTTGATGTTTTCGGGTGAAAAAAGTAGATCTGCATAAAAGATACAAAAACAAAATCAAAGCAGCGTTCTAAGATACCTTGCAAAGCAATAACTAGAGTTAGTGAGTTTTCATGATTTCGTGGACAGCCTCAAAGCTCGTAAGTTTCCACAATGTCCACGCAATCTCGCCTTAAGACGGGCTTCGATCTTAAAAATCGCCAAAAATCCATTTTCAACCAATTCTTGATCTTTAAACAGCATTGTAAAGGAGAACTCTTAAATTTTTTGAAATTTTTAGGGTTGGAAGTTTGAGGTGATTTTGCCAATGTTTTAAAAAATGTATTTTAATCAATATTTCATATATTGTAAAAAGAAGTATGCAGTAATTTTTGTAGTGTCCCAGACTATGCCTCCACGCATTTTTTTACAATTTTAATGATAATGGTGCCATTCTAGAGAAGAAAACGTGAAAAACAAGCAAAAATAGAAAAAGTGGCTGTAAAAACATAAAAAAGGTTGGCAAAATGTGAGGAGGAGGATAAACTAAACATGATAAATACAATTAAAATGCTAAAATTAAACAAGAAAAACATAAAACTACACCCAACTGGCAGTCGCATGATTGTGATGCATGGCGGCATGAAAGTATATCAGAATCTGCATGAAATCTGTCCTCATGCATTTTTTGCGATATAGGAGTATGACATTTTTGCCCGTTACCGACAATTATCGACATTACCGACGGCTTTTTGATTGTATTTCACAAAAAAAACACTTAGCAGAACGAGGATTGAACCACCAACTTCTTGGTTATTGATCCGACACGCTACCACCGCGCCATGGACGCTTGATGAAAAGTGAGTGAAAGAGCACCAACATATGCTTCTCTTTGGAGTGTTGCTCGGGGACGGGCCAGCTTTATATGTGTTGGTGAGAACTGCAGATCGCTGAAATTTTTACACGCGGGCAAAAATGATCTACGGGCTTGCTGCAAAAATTTTTATAAAATATGACATTTTCTGCAGCAAATCCAATGTTGCAGATTTTGAGATATATTTTTCCTTTGGGTGTACAGAAGTAAAGTTTTTGGCAGAGAAAAAGCAGCTCAAAATGACCTCCTGAACACGGGAAAAATACAAATTTTCGAAAAAAAAATTAGGCAGTAGTTGGTTAACAAAAAAAATCATCTGCAAAGGATCAAAGTGTTACTTTTACAAGTTTGCAATTAAAAATGTACTATTTATCATACGATTTCTTCGAATTAAACTCTAATATTTGAAAGAATCGCAATCATATAACTAGAACTGTTGCAACAATTAATATGAAATGATTACTATGAATACATGATTGTGGAAAATGAGTCAAATGAAAAAAAATATATTCTATTTTCGAAATCATTAACTGATTACAAAATTAGAAACGAAAGATTGCTGCCAGGTCAATGCAAATTGTATTTAATGTTTTGGTCTCCTTCCCTTGAACAATATGATTGCTTAAAATATACAAAAAAAAATCGTTAAAAAACATTGTATAATGTTTATTTTTGTATTTTTAGACAAAATATGGCACTTTTAAGCTTTTTACAAATTGAAAGCTTTGGAAGCACAGATTGGAAAAAGCTACTTCTACCTACTCCTGGATTTTTTTTTTGTATTAAGGGCTACCAAAGAAGTTGTTGTCTTCTTCTTCCTGTTTCCTGACAGTATGTAAGGGGATAAATAAAAAAAGATAGATAGTTCCCGTAGTTTTGAAGATACTAAAATGACTAGAACAAAAATCTTGATGCAAAAGCTCTAGTCAATATAGAATTTATTGATATTTTGTATTTTTCACATAAGCATTTAACTGTTAAAAATTTATAAATCATAAATGGATACTTGTTGCTTCATTTATTTTAAATTTTCAGGAGCCAAATAACATATTTTTGTTCATATTTAAATAATTTTCAATATTAGAGAAATTTCCATACAACAGTTTTTTTTCATAAAACTCATGGTTTGAAAATTAAATATGTGTTTGATTTGTTCAATATGCTAGTTTCAAAATATGACCGTTTTCATTTTGTAGGTTCGAGTCTTATTTTAGATTTGGCTTAAATTTATCCATCACTTTATCTGCTGATTTTGACTGATGCATGCAAAATTCTTTGAAAATGTCGTGTTGCCTAAAACGGAATGGCACTGCAATTCTGAAATTTATATTATTTTCCACTAGAATTGGAATTCCAGCATTGAGTCCAGCGTTCCTTTATAGTGCAATTTTTTCAACCCTTTCAATTTGGAATTACTTTATAACTATTTTCAAATGCTAATCATCTTAGTATCAAAACAAATTTTAGGTATTTTAGTTCCTTGAAACTTATCGACTTAAAATAATTTTTGTCTTCAACCCCTATTATTTTACATGAAAGAAAGATCATTTGAATACTCAAATTATTGCCGGATAAGGTCTACCAGGACAAAATTGAAAAAAATCTCGTCGAGTTCCTATTTGAAAAGGGATGGGTGGAGAAGTATTTATTCAAAATCATTCACAATTTGAATGATAGGAACAATTTGTGAGTTTCAGAGTGTTTTAATTAAAAACATAATAAAGAAAATGTTTTGCATTTTTTGTGATAAACTAGTCCATATTCATCAAATTATGTTCAAATGTTCAGAATGGATTTATTAGAAAATGTGCAAAAATTCTTTGAAACGAGAATAACAATAGTTTTTCATTGCGATTTAGTTTTTCATTTTTTTTCTATTTTATGCAACGTTTGCTGCACGAAACATTCATATTATCATCAATCCTCATAGGTGGTTTATGGATGGTATCAAAGCTGTTTTTTAAATTATTTTTTTTTCAAATTACGTCTGTACTAACCAATGTTTGTTGCTGTTTTTGTATTTTAGTTTTCAGGATTCAGCCTTGATCGATGTATCTTGATAATATATAATTATAAATACATTTTCCAGTTATTGTTTCTCATGACAAGTCGAAAATCTAATGTTAAGCTTATCTTATTTCTTTTGCTTTAAATGTTGGGATAATGATGAAATACATGGGAAATGCTTTTTTTTATTTTTACTTTGAACATAATTAACCACCAATCCCATATAACTTTGAAAATTATGAATCCAGCTTCAAGATTGTAGCTTTAACCCTTTCAGGCCTGAATCCAAAAAAAATGTTACTGATGGGAAAATTATACTGAAAAGTAGACGAAAATTAGAGGCTTCTTAAAAAAAATGATTTTTGGGTCATATATGATTTATCAGGCCTGAAAGGGTTAGAGAAGTTGTTAATTGCAATCGGCTTGATTGGAAAGGTTTCTGTTTGATCTGACTAATAATCTGAAACTTAAAAGGGGTAGTTGCTAATTTTCTGGGCTTGGATATAAGAAATTATAACATAGATTGTGATAGAATTTTCAATTTAGGTCATAAATCTACCGAAATATATTAACAGTTCTTTGAATTTTAAAGAAAAAACAACTTCCAATCTCTGCCAAAAAGCAACCCTGTGACTTTAACTCCAATTACGAGAAAAGCACTTAACTTTACACGAAATCAACCGCAAAAAAGTGCACCTGCCATTTCGTTAAATTGTCCCGCATAACCACCTCCTCCTCTGTCCCTCTCCTCTCAAAATTGCGCCCTTTTGCACATTAAATCGATAAAATTATTCGGTACTCGAGAAAGCACCACAACTCTGACTTGGCTGTAAGTGTGTAGGATCGTGTATGTGTGTGCGCGCAAAATTTGACCACATGCCAACGCAAACATGTGTGCCAACAATTCTGTAAACGTGCAATTTGCCGAAAATGGAAGCTCACCAGCAAAAAAAAAATAGACGAAAAATCGTTTCAGGCGAAAACAGCAAAAAAAAAAAGGAAAATAAACGGACGGGTTCTGATATCTGTATAATTTTCTGTAAATATTATTATTGCGCTCGCTTCAATTTCATCTCTGCATCTTTGATTTCACTTTTGCACCTCGGGGAGTTTCCACGTTCGAGTTGACGACGTTTACAGACGGAGCTAGACGACGCGGACACATGTAAGGGGGGGAGCGGGGGCTGGGCGCAGGATTCCCATTTATACATATGGAACGATTGTCCTTCTTTGATACCTTTCAGCAAGGGGGTTGTTCGTTGGCAAATCGGAACTAGTTGTTTTATGTCCAATCATTTTTGATTTGTTTTGAAACTTCCCTAGTAACATTTTAGTTTTTAAGTAGGCCATAGAAGCCTATTTAGGCCGTATGAGAGTTGTCAGAACTATGATAAAACCTGTTAGTTTAAAAATGTTACTAGGGTAATGCAATAAACCTTGAACATTTTCGAAAATTGTGATCATTAAACACCCATATTAGAAACTGTCGAAGAATTATTCACTCAAAAAAGAGCTATTTTTGCAAATTTATTTTTTGTATTTTTTACTTGGAACGAAACATTGTGTGTACTATTTTTTTTACAAGTCTCCATACAATTCAGGAAACCATCCGTACAAAATGCTGCTAAAACATTTAAAAAACTTTGTGATCTTTCTAATAGCAATGTCTTTAAAATTTTCAAATCAACCGCAACATTTGAAAAAGCCCAAAAACATATTGTTTACCATAACAAATGTTCGGGATTGTTAAAAAAAAAAATCAAAATATTTTTATTCGAAAGATGGTATAATTTCAATAAAATTTCTTGTTGTTTTATAAAAAATCGGACATATATTGATTTTGTGTTGTAGAAAAAACTCCTTTTTCATAATTGCTATTCTTTCAGAAGTGTCTCAGCAAGGTAATTCCCAATATGCAATATATTATGAGTAAATTTATAGGAAATTAAAACAATGTGAATTTTGACCAGCTTGTGTCATAGGTCAAAAGATAGTTTTTTTGTCGTCATAAACATATCCGAAATGATTACCATAAATCATGATTATTCAGCTCAATCCAGTTTTGTTGTGTGAATAAACCAATGAAAAATGGGATCATTTTTGAAGAGTTTAATTTTTCAGATAAGACGATCAATCAGAAAATTCATTCTCAAGATATAGATTTTTGAAAATTTAATAGACTTTTTTGTATGGATGGTAAGAAAAAAAGGATTTTGGAAGGTTGAAAATTTGGTAGGTTGAATGTTACCTATTTTTTTGAGTAATATTACACATTTTTTTCGACACAAATTCTGTCTCCATTTCTTGATGAATACCCAAGTAGCAATTCAAATGCTGTATATTCTTATATGGTTTTAGAACAGTTTTATTGAATGCAATAATGTTTTATACAAACTTTTATCAAAACCAACAGGTTTTAATCTAGCATAACCTTCAACATATTTTCAAGGTTTCTTGAAGACTTGATTAGGAATTCTTCTTAGAAGTTTTAATTCAGTTTTTTAGTCACACTTCGAGATTTTCTGAAGAATACCTACATAGTGAAGCTTGAATATCTTGACGAAATCTGTCTTCATAAGGAATTTGGCCAAACTTGTTGGATTTGAACTGTCACTTCAACTTATTCAGTTGTAGATCGAGAAACACAGTGCAAGGAGACGAATTGTTTTGAGCCAGCTTTTGAGTGCAGTTACAAGTGATTTCTTAATGAAAAGTTTACAAAAGTGTGCTGAGAATAATAAAAAAAATAAATTGGTGGTTTTGATTGTGTTTTTTTTTGCGAAAAGATTACCGATTTATTTCCAGAATTTATTACTAGGAACAATTAGCTTATTTCAGAAATGACGCCTGTGCAGAAATAAATTGTAATACTAATTTAATTGGCAACGATACCTTGTTAGTTAGACAATTGTTTTTTTTTTCTCAATTTATTCTATCGTAACATGGCGTTACACACATTTTGTTTGTGGAGTGTTTCTTGCAGATTTTTTAATGAAAACCTTTAAGGCTTGATCAGTACAGTTTATAGTGCTAATGGGTTTCAAAAGGAAATTGATAAAACTTTGTATTCTGCAAGTTATCTTGTACAAAACCATCCGGATTTTGTAACGTGTATTTCTACGCGCTGTCATTAGCAATTTGCTGGTGCTGTTCGAGCGAGTTAAACTGAGTTGTATTTTAATTTCACTTACGATTTTTGTTTTGCACGTCTAAAATGTAAAATTATTTGTGCAGTATATGATTTACAATTGGGGTCAAAGGTAAATATAATCAACTACAAGATGGAAAGGTGAAAATATGCATTTCTTCAGGACAGTGCAGCGCTTATCAACATGTGATGGCTTGGTTAGTGTATATTATGTTATAAAATTACCATTACAACGAACAAACGCTGTTGTTTTTTTGTTGAATTGTGGTGAAATTTTGGCGATTTCTCTAGTCGGATCTTCTTGCAGTAATCAATGACAGACATGCGCTACGGTCTCAGCTTATGCGATTTAAACTTCAATAAAACCATCAAAAAGCTACATTATCCTGACTGAAACCGTAATAAATCTTTGTTAAAACAAGTTATTCCTAGTCAGTTTTGAGCAAGACCATTTAAAGAAGAAATGAATTTAAAACAGTCTCAAGCAAGAATAATTACATTTTAAAAAAATTGCCATGTTGACAGAAATGTTAGGGGAGATGGGGGTAAGACGGCCACCCTAAGGGAGAAGTCTCATAAAATTAACACTACAGATTATTTTGATCTCAAATCAGGTACATAATGTTCTACTAATAGTCCATTATAGAAATAACATAAATTAGTTGGTCCAAAAACCAATTTTCAATACTTTTCAGCAATTTAAAAAAAAATAATTGAAAACGGATATATATGAAACACGCGTAGTAAGACGGCCACCCATGTGGGGTAAGACGGTCAGTGCTATAAATTAACTTGATAACTTTGCTAAATCCACCCAAATACCTACATGATTGGTTGAACAGACTTCTCTGAAAATCATGACTATTTTGGTTGAAAAAAACAAGTTTCAAATGTGAAGAAAAATGCTGTTTAAAAAAATTCATATTTTGGCTCAGTGTATTTCATATTATTGCGACCACATTTCATGAAAAACTATGAATTTTTACACGAAAATATACCCAATTTAATGCAAATTAACTGGTTTGTGAAATTCGATTAGAATTAGTAAATCAAAATTATGTAGACAATATTGAATTAGCGACTTTTATTAAAAGTTTGAATGGATTTCATACTATTCAATGAATTTTGCTATATCACAGTAAGGAATATTGACGAACCGGCAGTTAACAGCATTTTGATAAAAAAAATGATAGTTTTATTGAAAGTATGTCAAATATGTCTTAAATATGCCTTAACAGTCAAAAATCCTTCAAAAATGCAACCTTTATCAAACAAAATTTACAAATAACGAGTGGCCGTCTTACCCCCCGTGGAGGTGGCCGTCTTATCCCCAAATTACTTATTTTATGAAATATTTTTTGCAAATCCCTCAACGCATTTTTTAAACTTTTTCGAGGGACATAATCTTGGGAAAACTTCAATTTAACATGAAAAAATATTTAAAGAAAGTATTACATATTGTTACCTAACCTTAATGCTTAAGTTGTAAATCATAAAAATTACATCCAGTTTCAAGTAGAAAAAATATTTGTTTATTTTGAGCTATTTTCATACTATTACAAACAATAGGTTTGGCAAACGTGACTCCATATGCGTTATTTAGCATGAGGAACAGTATTGCTTAACATTTTAGTAATATTCATTAGTATACTTAGTAAAACAGTGGGGTGGCCGTCTTACCCCGCCTGGCCATTTTACCCCCAGCTCCCCTACTGAAAAACGTAGCCATGTTGTATTCTTGAGCAATGACCGTGCTCAAATTATTTTTGTAGGTAAAATTACAAACTTTTCTAATAATTTGAGAAGGCACGTACCATTTTTTCAAACTATCTCAAAAAAATGTTCGATGGTTTTTTTTGGCATTACCGTTACAGTGCATTACATGAGAGATTTAATCACTGATATTTATGGCTTTAATATTATTGACTTGTGAATTGTTGTCGACCAAAAGTATTTTCTGATTCCATCTAGAAGAAGAATCATTGCCTTCAACAAAACAATTATGCATGCTATTCAGTCTGCGATACAGGCTTTAGGTTTCCTTGCAGAATAAATGAAAATTCAATTTGTTCTGTTATAAGAATTTAAGAATTCTTTCAGGTTACAACAAAACTTATTTTCCAGCTAGACAGCATTATTCGTATCTTGTAGAGCTCTTCAAAGCAACAATAAAGCATGTGTGTGTGTGTGTGGTCCAATCCAATACCCGCTAACCGGTAGCGAAATTATGGGAAAGTATAGTTTGTATCAGACTTTGTATATGCCGAATGCTGATACAACTTATCTCAGTCCCGGGTATTAGGTGGTGATAGCCCTCGCGCTGCTTCCAACGACCCGTTTCAGAATGACAGAGCTCCTTGCGGTCCAATTCCGAGGTCGCTGGGCATTGTTCGGCCCCGCCTAAACATAGAAGCAAGCATCTGAAGGAAACTCGATCTATATTTAGACTTCCAATCCCCTCAGGCAAATCAGGGATCAGCGCGTATTTAATATGAGAAGATTAACATGTTTCAACACTACGGATCAATTCACTCTGCTAGAGTGTAAACCTTCTGATGGCCGACTGCTTAGCGTCCCAGTCCACCAATCCAGAGGTGTGAGTTCGAATCCCACCTGATTCATTTTCGTTTTTGTTCATATTTAAAGTTCAAATTCATGATTCAAAATTCCAAAGGTACCGACCGGGATTTGATCCCTGAACCTTCTGCTTGTGAGACAGAAGCCGTAGCCATTAAGCCACGGAGCCGGTTCATCAACCCAAAACTTTAAAACCTTGTATCAACCTTGTATCAAAAATATAGCCCAATAATCGGAACGAACTCACCAAAATTTTGCTTCAACATCTTCAAAACCAGGAACGCTTGAGTTACTAACAATCCCAACAGTAGGCACTTGCAATAACAAACCAAAACTAGAAAAAATAAAGTTGCTAAGCAACCCCCAAACAACTTAAAACTTTCGCAAAAAGAAAAAAATAAAACCAAGTAAAACCAAAACACATAAAAAAATTAACCTTCCCAGCACTAGAACAATTTGGCAAATCCACAAAATTGCCAAAATTATCTTGAAACACTTCCTTACAAACGTTTTTCCTTTCGCTCCAGTTTGCTACAGATTCTTCCTTCTTCTCAAAATTGAACTTCACCCCCCATTCTTCTTTCTTGCTTTTCTCTCCCGTTCTTGCTTTCAACCGGACAGTCTTCGGCCGGGAGAGGCTGTCACCACCGGGACTTCTATTCTCCAGCCGCCTCCAAAAGCTCCTTCCACCTCCGGAGCCGGAGCCGGAGCCCTTCAACCCATTTTCTTCCTCCCTCCTTCTTCCTCTTATTCGCTTCAAAAACTAGAAGCTCCAACTTGACCACACAAAAAGCAAAAAACAAACCGGAATCCGGAAACCGGTACCGTTAAAACTCTTCAAATATTGAAATTCGCGATATGACGGAAGACGATAAAAATCACCCGGAGCAAATTTTCGAACCTTCAAAGCAACAATAAAGCATACAATAAAATTATTCTGTCTTATGAAACTCTTCAATTTTGTCCTTTATTTATTTAACTCGTATTTAACTCAGCATGTGGGACTAAAAAGCATCTCTCATACATTTTCGGAAGTATTCTGTATAACCTCTTCAAAACTACAACAAAACTAAAATTGTTACTTGAGTAAAACCATCATTTTTTTCTATGTTATCAAAATTGTAAGGAGAGTGGAGACTTGCATGGGCGATCTCATCATGAATTGAATCAAAATAGTATATAAATAAAAATTCAAAACATTATCGTTGTTCGAAGTCTTATAAAATTGCTCAGAAGTCAAAGTTGTTTTTAATAAAATACATAGTTTTAGAAATTTATGAAGACAAAAAACAATAAGGCTACTTAAATTAACGTTTCATAGAATTAGAAATCTCGAGAATCGTCACCCTCTTTACATAAGGAACCCTGACTGAAAAGTCCGTCGGATGTCCGTCGTTTGTCGTCCGTGCAACCGTACGACGTCGCACGACAATGTCGTGCGACATTCGCACGAATGTCATACGTTTTTGCACCAAACTGTCGTATTTGTCGTGCGATCGATCATCGAAATTGTTCGACATTGTCGTACGACATTCGACCGACGTCGCACGGTTTTGTTATTTAGGTTGTCGTGCCTTTGTCGTGTGCTGTTTTTTCGGCTTTTTAGGTTATGTTGCAGTAAAAATAAACTTTTTTTTTATTTTTAAATAGTTTTCAGATGTGTTTATTCTGTAAATTAATCTAAGTTGCGATCTTCACGTGGTTTTTGGCGTTGTCTTCCGTTTGGCCTTTTAGCTCATCTCGTCGCTTCGGCATCTTGGCCGGATTTTGTCAGCCATCTTTTCGAACCGACGCCAGCGTGTAGATGCGGCACTGAAGCGGCTCTTTCGTTTATTTCACACGGATTGATGACCACCGGAGTACGGGACAACGTCGGTTTACGCACTTCCGGTGCGATCGTTACAGCTTTCGTTCCGTGGGACAACACGGAAACGCTGGGTTGTCAGCAGCAGGATTCGATTGGAATATTTTTGGTTACTTGAAAAAAGATTACTTCATTCGGCTAAATCATCCAAAACATAACTAGAAATATAAAATTTAACTTTCAATGTAAAATTTAAAAAATGTAGCCAATTTACACTTGTAAATTTATAGGAAAAAAGACAAAAAAATGTTTAACACAACAAAAAATTTCGAACATTTTAAATTTCATGTAAAAAATCGTTGATGTTGATTTTTTATCAACAATTTGTATGGAGAATTTTGTTTTTTTTATTTAAACCGTGTGTTTCTTGGAATTCTGAAGCTATAAAGAAGCAATGAACTTGAAAGTTTTTAAATTATTTTGAAATGTTTAGAATCGTAAAAATTTAAAATATCTAAATAATTAAAAAAAAATTTAGAAAATATCAAGAATTTTAAGAATAATACAATTTAAAATTTTTAGAGTTTATGAATTTTAGAGTTTTTATAATTTTATAATTTCTTAAATTTATAATTTTATAATTTTATAATTTTATAATTTTATAATTTTATAATTTTATAATTTTATAATTTTATAATTTTATAATTTTATAATTTTATTATTTTATAATTTTATAATTTTATAATTTTATAATTTTATAATTTTATAATTTTATAATTTTATAATTTTATAATTTTATAATTTTATAATTTTATAATTTTATAATTTTATAATTTTATAATTTTTTAATTTTATAATTTTATAATTTTATAATTTTATATTTTTATAATTTTATAATTTTATATTTTTATAATTTTATAATTTTATAATTTTATAATTTTATAATTTTACAATTTATTTACCTTATTATTCAAATTTTTTAAAGCAAAACAGACATTTTGAAATCATTAAAAGTTTTTCAAATTTTAAAACGTGTGAAACGTGTAAGAAATTTTATTTTGTTTTCAAATATTTTAAATTTTAAAATCATATTTTTTTAAATCTTAGAATTTTAAAAATAAAAAAAATATAAATTTTTAAAATTTTAAATTTAATTTTTTTCAATTATATTTTATTTGAAATTATAAAATGTTGAGCTCATGAACCCCAAAATATTTTTTTTTTAAATTTCTGATTGTTTGATTTTTTTTATTACTTCAAAAACATGACTCACCAGTTCCATTGATAACAACTTCTGTCGGATCAGAAACGCCGCCGGGAGTATATTATTCCGTCCTCCTCCTCCTTTTCATTCTCGCAGAACAGTGAACAACTCCCTAGGAATTGGAAGTTCCGTTTCTCTCTTTATGTTGCCTTGGGCGGAACTTGGTATTTCATCCTTCTTCTCCTTTGGGAATACTCCGCAACCTCCCGCGGAAAGTAAAACATGCGTTTACTTGACCGCAGACCGGTTCCTCCCGTCTTCCGGCATGGCCGCCGGGTTATCTCTATTTCCCATCCTCCTTCGCCTCTACCACCACGATGACCGAAATCAGGAAACCTGGAACACAAGACACTATGATTTGGCCGCTCGCCCACTCCGACTGAATCTTTCCGGCAGAAAAAAATAACACAACTCATCTACCAACCGGCCAAAATCCTTGCGAAGCTCAACAGCAACGAAAACTGCAATCAAGTTAAAACAAGACCAACTGAAAAGAACTGTCAAACTGCTTGCGTCGACGAAAAATCGTGACGTCAAATTGAAGGAAAATCGATAGGATAAACAATGTCGGGCTTGTCGAGTGTTTGTCGCACGTTTGTCGTCCTTTCGACCAATCGATATCGAAACGGTAAAATCAAAACCGTGCGACAACTCGTACGACGTGCGACATTTTTCAAACAGGGGAACTGGTGGATTTTCATAAGCTTCTGATAAATTTTATCATGTTTACATTTTAACTCATTTTGAAACTTTCCAAAAATTCTACTTTTTTCTGTGTACATCTTGGAATGTGTAATCTTTTAAGTCAAAAAAATTTGTTAGTTTGCCTCTAAAAATGTATTAATTCACCACTATTTCAGTATGTTGACATTTTTTTAGTCTGAACAAAGAGAAATGGTTGAATTTTGGAATGATGATTTTTTTTCTAGTTGGTTCTGGTTCTTTTTGAGTAATTTTACCTAAAAAATGTGCAAAAAATTGAACCTTATGAAAATGCATCAGAAATTCATGAAAATTCACCAGTTCCTTATGTATTATTACATATTTTTTTTGAAAAAAAATCAGTCATAAATCCCTGATGAATATTAACATATTTTTGCTATGTAATTGAGGTAATATTTCATTTTCAAATTTACTTTTTATTGACTTTGTACGTTATTGAAGTTTTTTAAAGAACAAGCTGCGATATGTTGATCCAACGAGGCTCTGAAGAGTGCTTAAAAAAATGAAGTTTGCAATGAGTTTCGAAAATCCGATTTTTCAGTGAATCGTGTTGAAAATTACTACTTTTTGGTACACGATGCAAAAAGTAGTATTTTTTTAGGCACAAATCGAGGCTCCGCCGAGTTGCATGAACACAACAAGTACTGCTAGATTATGGTTTTGAATTTTCGTTACGTTAGTTCAGCGTCATCTTTATGTTTTCAAATTGCAAAAAAAAAAAAAACAAATAATTTCAAGAAGCAGAAAGTAAGCTAAGTTGTTTTCCTTAAGAATAACACATTCGATGGGGTGCAAAACGATTTTCAGTGTCCTTTTTGCCTCTCTTTTTTCCTCAAATTTCCACGACTTTTCCTGTTTGGCGGTGACTGGCCAGTTGCTGCCGTTGGCCACCGTGTGGAGTCCGCTTTTGAATGCATATCTAAATAAATAAATATAACCAACCAGTCCCCGTCCATTGCTGCTGTTACGGTGCCCAGACGACCCCTTGAGGGTAAAAATGTAAGAGAGGGATGGGGGGATTCCAACCACACGTCAAGACGCATTCTTTTGCCTGTTTACTGTGCCCTTCCCTGGAAAGGAGGCCACCCCCTAGGGAAGGATGCTCAAGTCGTGGCTTTTGTCCGGGGTTCTCTGTCTCTCTGCATGGGAGCCGGCACCGAGGACAAAAGTTCAAACTTGGATTCTTTCACACATACACGTACTTGCACACACACACACATACACACACATACTTACAGCAAAAGTGAACCCTCACCTTCTTAAGATGGCCCCAGGAGCTGCCATGGCCACATGACCGCATCTTTCAACATTGTTGGCAAATTCAATTCTTGTGCCCCTATCCTCATTGCTCTGCAAGGGGAGTAGGTTGATCCCCGGAATGGCTGGGTGCCGGTCCCGGCGGCTCTCAATGGGAGAATGGGAACAAGAGTTGACAAGGAAACTGGGCTTCTTTCGGATCGAGTTTTCCTGGAAGTTTCGTGAAGCGTTTTGTTTGCTGTTGTTTTGTCTTCGTCGTTGTGACCCGCTGCGAGATTATGCAAAACCAATTACAATTATCTGGACATGCTTGGTGGAGGAGTTGTTCTCGACAAACTTGGTAAATAGATTTGGGGATGGAAAGTTTGGGGTTATTCAATCAATAAACATGCATCAAATGTTAAATCTAAATTACAAAACTTTTCATAAAAGATAAATTGCAGATTTATTTACAGCTCATTTTAATAAAATGATTTCAAACATTTTCAAACAATTAGTCAATTCTCACTATTTCAACAACTTATTTGGTTAAACTTTCTTAAAAGTTGCTTGCTCACTTCCAAATAATCATGATTTCTGTTAAAAAGTCCCTTTCAAAAATGTAATTGAACTTTAAAATACTAACGATGGATTGATTGCTTTTTTTTTGTATTTCAATATTTTTTTTTGAAAAACTGTCCAAGCTAACGTTTTAAAGAAGCACGCCAAACTTCAGCGGCAAAAAAAAAAAATTACAAAGCCTTCGACACAGGGCTGACGTTAAATAATGTGGCTGAACCTGGCCATTTCCCGATAATAACCCAGGAAGAATATGGCCCGAAGCTGCTCCCAAGTCAACGCTGGTGGTCGTGACGGGCCATTGTTAGTGAATGTTATGGTGAGTGTGTGTGTGTGTTTTGTTGGAATTTTTCTGTCTGCCATTTTTGCCTTTCAACAGGGGAGCTTTATTCAGTTAGGAATTGTCCGTGAGTGTGTCACAAAGAGTTTTCCACATACACACACACACACAATGTCGATGCTGACAGACTCGGTGTGTGTGTGTGTGTCACGCTATCGGTGCCTGGTCCTGATAGAGTCTCGGGTCTCCCTCCCTGGAGTTGGAATCGCCGGCTCCCTTGTGGTGATGATGGCATTGTAATGTGATTTTTCCTTTCGCGTCCTCTTTTTTTCCCGGTTGGAGGAGGAGGGGGTGGTGTTTTGTTGTGCTCACACAGAGTGTTATCGTATTTTTCCACATTTCACACATTAGCGGTGCGCATTTTTTTTTTCCTGGCTCGGGGTTTGCTGGGTCGAGTTGGATGAGTAAAAAGAGAAAAATTGTTTGCCTTTTTTGCTAATCTAGACTTTAAACATAAAGTCTATTTTTGGTCGAAACTTCAAAAGTCTCGCCAACCACCGTCAAACCGAATTTCTCGTCTGGTTTCAATTTGAGCTCAACCAGCGATGAGTGTTATCTTAAAATCATCGCAGCAGCAGCAGCAGAGAACCGCTCAAGAAACGCCATCGTCCAGAGCTTTATCTGTTTAGTGTTAATTTAGAGAAAAAAATTCCAGTTTAAAATCTTGAAGATCTGTGAAGGGTCGCTACTGATCTGCTTGGTGTTGGCGTTTTATAGTTCAACAAGATTTTAATCAGTTTTTTGAAGATAATTCATTTGATTTTGTCACATTCACCTGAATCCCAATCCCTATAATCCCTTGTCCATAAATCCTTTTGCCAGAATGAATCATTCCCCAGAAATGATGAATGTTATCCCGAGCAAAGGTAAATAACACGGGAATGCCAAATTTTGGTATTACTTGGGCAAATAACAGGGACCAAAATGTGCACTTGGTTGCCCAGTAATAGATGGTAAAATACCATGAGATCATACCAAAGTCTTATATATGGAAGGGCACAAGAAATACCAAACAATGTTATTTAAAGGGTAAAATAATACCTCAAAATAAAACCATTTCAATACCAAGTTGAGGTCTTTTAAATTTTTAAACATTGCTTGAATACCAAAACTTGTTATTGCCATGGTATTTTACCATCTATTACTGGGCAACCAAGGGCTCATTTTGGTCCGTGTTATTTGCCCAAGTAATACCAAAATTTGGTATTTTCATACCATTTTTAAAGCAGCAGTTGCAGTTAGTGAAAAAACGTAAATGAACCATATGCAACAGTCAAATCTACTCACCTGATGATTCTATGTTGTTCTTAGTGATATTCTTCACCACATCGAATGCATTTGTCATTGATGAACGGCCTGTGCTTGAAGTTCTTGAAGCTTCTGAAAAATAACAAGATTGAAAAATAAGTGTTATTAAAATGCAACTGGATTGAAATTCATCTAAATGCAATAATCTGTCGATTGACTCGTGGTTATCCCGACATAGAGAAATCTCAACGATTTTTAAAAATTTCCTGGTGATTATATAAATAAAATGAAAATTAGCTTTAACATTTTTGGGTTTCAAGTCATTTTAGTGCAAAATTAATTATTTTGTCAAAATTGGTCAAAACTTTCCCATAGTTTCAGAGAAATTTGATAAAACACTTTAATACCAAAATAGTACCAAAATGTGGTATCCTGACTTAGAAAATTTTCCACAATTTCAAGTCATTTCATAAGGGGTATATCAAAAATGTATAAAATCAAGTTTGAAATTTCTCGTTCTCAATGAACGCATACCAAATTTTGCTCTTGCATAATCCTTGAGACAAATTTTGAAGGGTCCAGGAATACCAAAATTTGGTATTGATACCAGAGAAAGGAATTATTACAGATTTCCCTTGTTTTATACCCATGCTTGGGTCAGGCAATTTTGATCATTACTCTAGGTAGTATTGCTTTTGATGATATCTGCTCTTTGCAAAACAATTGAAGAAAACTTAAAACTATGTGTCCTACAGATTATACTTTTTTGTTTAAGTTAACTTTTTTCTAGAATAATCAGAGTGTGTGTCTACCTTTACGTGAGAATGTATAAAAAAGGATTCAGTTTCTAAAAAAATGAATAGTACTGGCTTAAATATGTGTGAAATTAAATCATTGCATTTTGATTAAAAAAAAACATCGCAATTCAATTATTGGACAATTTTATCATCTCAAAAAGCGCGTGGCTCAGAGAGGAAAGTGTGAGAATGTTTTTAACATTTCGTTTTAATTTGTTAAAAAGTACATTATCAACATGGAATATCTATTTTTTCGAAATTTTCAAACACTATTTTTTTAATTGCATTATGGGTATGGAACGATTTTAAATTTTTCATGCATTTTAACTCTTTCAGAGATTTTTAAAATAAAATTCCCTAATTTTCACAAAATACCGTGATTTAATAAAAATACTCAGATTGTTGTTATTGTTGCAATATGGATATTAAACGATTCGAAATGTTTTATGCATCTTTACCACTCCAGGTTTTTTGAAAAAGAAATTCTAAAATTTTCCCAAAACTGCCGTATTTTACAGAATGTACTTGAATTTTATAATTTGAATCATTCTAAACTTTCATTAGAAATTTTTGTAAAATACTAAAATTTTCACAAAATGCTGTATTTTTTTGAAAGTACTAAATTATTCATGAGATACATTTATTGAAAATTATAAAAAATCAAGTATTTAAAGAATACGTGATTTTGTAAAAGTTGTAGTCAGTGTTGCAAATTAGTGATAGAAAAGCTATCAAGTGATTTTCTCTGCACCAGCGATGGTATAATCATCATCAAAAGATTTTTTTTATTTTCATCAATAAAAAAATCTGAAGCGAGTATGGCTAACCTCTCTCCCGTACGAAAGGTTGGTAAAAAGAATCTAAAAAAATCATCATCTTGATTATTCGGCGGAAAATCTTTTTCACTACTACATCTGCAAGTGTCCTGTCTCATTTTGTAGATGGGCAATGTGTGTAAACAAATAGAAATATATGATTTTAAGTGTTTCTGACAAGGAAATTCACAATAAATCATTAGCAGCTAGATTTTTTTTTTTTTAGAATTTCGGGAGTGATTTCCTTTTGCGTGATTCGCCTACTCTCTCTTTCACGGGTTAAGAAAGTTTGCAAGCGAACTCGATTGTTTTGCGATTATTCCATCCCTGAAAACAAAATTGCTTAACATTTTTGATTACTTAAATTTATATGAGTATAAAACGGTTTAAAATTTGGCATGCATCATCACTATTTAAGAGTATTTTTGAATCAAATGATCTCATTTTAATAAAATATCGCATGCATCTATTTCACTTTAGAATTTTTTTATATGAAATTCTAAAATTTTCACAACTTAATTATTTCATCGAAAATACTACAATTTTATAATTCGAAATTTTTTAAACTTTTGAAGAGTTTTTTTTTGTTAAAAAATACTACAGTTTTCTCAAAAAAAACTGCATTTTGATAAACTACATAAATTTTCATAAGATACTTAGATTTATTTGAAATTTTAAAAATTCAAGTATTTTCAAAAAATATGTTATTTTGTGAAAGTTGTAGTATTTCATTCAAAAGGCTCTAACCAGTAAAAATACCTGCAAATTTGGAATTGTTTGATACTTATACTACAAAATATGAAAATTTCAGTATTTTCGAAATAAAAGGGGAATTAAAGAAAAATCGAGTATTTTATTTAAAAACTGTAAAACAGTGAATATGCATAAGTACTTTAAATCATTTGATACCGTTATTGGAAATAAAGAATAAAAAAATAAAAAAAATGCTGTATTATGTGGAAATTTTGGTGTTAAAAAACCAAATTTTTAGCAAAATTTTAGTGTTTTACTAAAAAAAAATCATGTAAGATAAAATAAATAAAAAATTTAAGTACTTTTGAAAAAAGTACGATGGTTTTGTGAAATTAAATATCTAACAAAAACTCGAAAAAAGCTAGCAAGCCTTCAAAAAATTGCTTTTTTTGATACTCTTATTGCAAATTAGAAACATTTTAGTATATTAAAAAAAAAATATTTCCTCATGCATCAAGCATTTTACTTTGTAACTCAACCAATAATTAAAAATATACATGTAAATTTCAGCACAATTTAAGTAAAATTTAAAAATGAGTCATCGTCCGTTATCGCCGATAAAATTATCGAAATAGCGATAACGATTGATCATCGTTGTCATCCCGACGCTAACGATAACCAGAATCGCTATCTTTATGCGCGAATACTATCGACCATAATTTTATCGATTAACTATCTGATCACAAAATTGTATTTCTAATATATTCTAATATCAAAAATATTATTGAAGTAACTTTTTCTTTGGATTTTTAATTAGTGTTAACTGCTTATTTAAGGTGTTTGATTTTCAACCAGAATTGTCTAGTTTTTTTTGTTTCGTTGTACAATAAACGATCGATTTCATCGCTTCTTCTGGTATGTCTACCTTGATAATAAGTGATCAATTGAAACATTAAAACTGAAAATAATTCAATTATCTTCTACATGCTTTTGATGCCATCAAAAGCAGCAAAAATAAAGTGTCCATTTATTGCCATCACTTTACTTCCGAGTGCCATGATTTAAATTCTTAACCCAATTACTTCCAGTACATTTCTTCACCTCCAGACGCTGAAAAAGAAGCGGCAAATAGAAATAATCTCAAAGCAAAAAAAACCCTTTTAGCAAGCCCTTTCCAAACGAAAGTGACTCTCTGTGTGGCGTGAATAAAAAATGTGAACCACTCGAAAAGTGCATAAAAATTAAAAAAAAGGAATGAAATGTTACCCTTGCAAAAGATCCCGAATCGGAGAAAAGGCTTGCTGGTGAGGATCTCTCCGCGTCTGGCAGCACTGCCAAAGGTTAAAACAGAATTTTGTCGGCACCTTTTCGGACACTTTTGTTTAATTCTTTAAAATTGGATTTTCTTAACTTAACTTTTATTTTTAAATTATGCTTCATTAAATATGTAAACCTTTGAAAATTAACTACAACTAAGCAAAAATTTATATTTTTTGTATCAAACCGTAATTTTGAGTGCACAGAACAAATCCGGATGACGATGGAAGCGTTTGCACTATACTAGACTCTCAACACCAAGGATGCTGCCTCTTGCCGGAGAGTTCTCTCAAGGGATAACTATGTGTTGCAAATTGAGTTAAAATGGATTTGAAAGGAAATTCAGCATTGCATTAAGCGAAACAAATTTCCATCACTTTTGCCCTCTGGCGCGCTCGGTGTCCTTCGGTTTGATGGAAAGTGCTTCCACAGAGAGCGAAATAAAATAGAATAAAAAACTGAGTGGAAACCCCTTTGAAAAGTTGAGATTTCCACGTGGCAGACGAGAAATAGATGGTTTTAGCTGAAGATGAATCGCGATGAATGACGATGTTAATGGGAAAGTGCTTTGAGCGTTTTGCACCAGAAAAAATATTATTATTTTTTTTCAATTTTTAACTCGGAAAATCTGCATTCTAAGCTTACTTCTAAGCCAAACTCATCACACCGCTGTCGATAGGTTAACAGCTGCGTCAAGTGTCATCCCCGAAAAAAAAAACACATTAAAAAGCTACACTTTTGCGCAAAGTTTCCTCCGTAAAGTGTGCAAACTTTGGCTCGTTTCAAAGCTTTCCAGCTGCAGCGACGACCCCGCGATGTAAATTTCCACCCATTTTGCGCGAAAATAGTTTTAATGACTTTGCAGCAGTTGTAGTGGGTAAAGCCAAGTCAAACTGAGGGCATAATCGTTGCTTGTTAGGGTGTCATGTCAGGGGTGGGGGTCCTCATCTTTGGAGAAAGTTTGAAGATGAAATTTAGCTACAAGAATGTTGTCAATGTAGTTTTCAACGGGTTAACCTTTTTGGCTGGTACATCAACGAGATGAGAAAAGTTTGCTAACCTTGGCGGGTAAGTTTGAGCTTTGTAGAAGATGGAATTGTTCCAACGTTGTTTGCTCTCTTATTTGCGTTGAAATAGATTTCGCTCTGGAACTTAATTGTCGCAGAATTCAGTCAATGATTAATTCTAGTATATTTTTGGCATTAGTTGAAACTTTGCTTCAAAATTTTTATATGACTGGCATTTATGATAAATTCCATAAAACTTCGTCAAATTTTGGTAAACTATTTAAGATCATTTTTACGTTCTTACCATTCCAGTTATTTTTATCATTAAGAAATAAAGAAAGCTGTATCGTTTTTTTTTTTACTCATATTCACCATCGCTAACGGTTTCACTTTTACAAAACTCGAACATTCACGAAATCCTTTTTGAATATTTCTGAGACGATTTTGCGCAAAACCTTTCAGGCGTTTTTCTCATTTTTTTTTTATTAACTGAAAGACTTAAATTTTCACTGGAGTTTTTGAACTGTAACGTCATACCCAGATAAGATTTTCATACCAACTAGCCACCACCAAGTTTTATTAAGGTTTTATGGGAGCATCTTGATTGTTTAAAAGCTTTATTTCGGCATTCATGGCTACCAATTAGCAAAGCTAGTTAATAGGTTCCAACAAGGTTTTATGCGGACATAAAACCTGGTGAAAATAAAGCCAACTGGCTTTAATTAAAGTTTTATGAAAGTTTTAAGTTTTGAAAAGTAGATCGCAAACGGTTTTATTGCATGCTTCTTTAAAACCAAGGTTGTTGTAGCTGTCAAATGTCAAAAGGCATGCAAAAAGCTCACTTAAAATCTTTAGCTCCTAAAAGAGCATTTAATGCAATTAAATAACAAAGCTTGAATATGGCGCTAAACGCGTGTTATGATTAAATATGATTGACCGCCATCTTGGCAGAAAAAAATTGGAAAAGCATTAATTTTATTAAAATTTGACATTTATGACAAAATTTTTGTCATCGTTTGCATTGCCATACAAGATTTAAAATAATTTGAAATTTTTTTCAAGGATGTAAACGAAAAAATTATCGAAGCTCGATAGCGATTACGATAGTTCTATCGTTATCGTCGGGAGGAAAACGATAGACCTATCGTTATCGTTATTTCGATGATTTTATCGGCGATAATCTAATCGCCGATAATGGACAATAACTATTTTTTTAAGTCTTTTCAAAATCAATGAATTCTATCATATCATGTTAAATTGCTGTCAATGCTTACGCTAAGAATATATTTTTTTGAAAATGTAGTAAGTTTCAAAATAAAATATGTAAAATTGTTCACAAAATACCGTATTTTTTTTAAATACTCATTTTTTTAATTTGCAATTACAAAATCAAACGAATTGAAATATTGCATACTATTCACTTCATAACAGTTTTTTTAAATACTAAAATTTTCACAAATTACCGTATTTTTCGAATATACTCAAAATTTCGAAATATGCAATATGGATATCAAACGAAGTGAAATTTTGTAAGAAATTTTCACTTTATTAGATTTTTTTCACAAATTACGAAACGCAAACGAGTATCAAGATTTCAAAATATGCAATATGGGTACCATGTGAGGTGAAATTGTATATGCTAAATTCATTTTATTAGAGTTTTTTATACACTAAAATTTTCACAAATAATCGTATTTTTTCTAAAATACTTTTATTGTCTATACATACCATATGGATACCAAACGAAACGAAATTTGGTATGCTTTTTCACGTTAATTGAGTTTTTTTTAAATACAAAAATATCACAAAATACCGTATTTTTTTCGAAAGTACTATAATTTTCTAAATACAGTATGTAAAAAAAGTATTTACACCCCTTGGGCACTATGCACATTTTGTGATGAAACATGTAAAAAATTTAAAGTTTGACAGGAACCTAGTACTACGTTTTGTTCAAAAACTCATGCCAAACATTTTGCTACAAAAAGCTCATGAAAAGATGATTTCTATAAAAAGTTATATAACAAATACTATTACGAAAATAAAAAAGGCGCAAAAAAAGTATGTACACCTATCAAAAAATTAACATAAATAATGTTATTTGTTGACAAATCACCATAAATCCAGTCTCCCAACTCCAAATAGGTATCCTTGACTGATTAAAAAAATAATTTGGATTGAATATAAAGTTTACTAACTACTTAGTATAAAAGTTTATATAACTCTGGAAATTCTATATAAAACTTATCTAAACTTAATTTTGCAAACTTTTAATTCAACTAAATGTCAATATATTACCATATAATTGCTAAATAAACATTTTGGAGTGGGTATAACACCGTTTTGGGGGTATTTGTATCGATAGAATAGATTTTTCGTTGGAATTTCGTACCAACCCGGAATTACGTCGTAGGAAAATCCGCCGGCATCCGAACCGGTCCACGATTCACAAGTAAACCTATGTGGAATCGGAAAGGGCATAAAGTTTCCGATCTTTTGATACCCAAACATCTACGTTTTCTTTAAAACCTACGTTTTTAAATACCTGGGCAAAAAGTAAGTTTGATCCACGAGAACAAAAATTACGAAATTCCATACATTTTTGGCAGGTTGCTCAAACGAAACCATAACAACGTTTTTGCTTAGGTATTTAAAAACGTAGGTTTTAAAGAAAACCTAGATGTTTGGGTATCAAAAGATCGGAAATTTTATGCTCTTTCCGATTCCATATAGGGTAACTTGTGAATCGTGGACCGGTTCGGATGCCGGCGGATTTTCCTACGACGTAATTCCGGGTTGGTACGAAATTCCAACGAAAAACCTATTCTATCGATACAAATACCCCCAAAACGGTGTTATACCCACTCCAAAATGTTTATTTAGCAATTATATGGTAATATATTGACATTTAGGGGAGTGTGGGGTAATTTGGACACCCTAAGGAAATTGCTCTGTTACGGGCTGTATGGATATTTTAAAGGAATGTGGATGACAACAGAGGATAATAGAGACCATATTTGATGGAAAAATGTCATTCATTTCGATAAATTTTGATGAAAAACCCATTTTTATCGCAAAAGTTAAAAGGTGTCCAAATTACCCCCACATTTTTGTGTGGGGGTAATATGAACACCCCTATGGGGTAATTTGGACATGCTTTGTGGGGTAATTTGGATATGCCTTGTGGGGTAATTTGGACATGCCTTGTGGGGTAATATGTTCAACATTTGATTTTTTGAGCATGTTTTTTATCCTTCAACCTGGTTTTGTAATTGCTTTATGTTTTGAAGTGTTGCTCACAATATTTCATCAATGGTTTAAATAATGATTTTGTGATAGAACTATAATTCAATAGGAAGATAACAAAAAGTTCAGTGTAGTATACATAATTTAATCATTAATACTGAAATGATTTAAACATTGATGCTGGATCAGGCACACTATACTTGTTTTTAGTGATTAAGGTATCATTTATGTTTATATAAATCAATCTTTATATAGAATTTATTAGCCTGAAAATATCATTTTTTTAATTTTTAAATTCTGTAGCCCTTCAAATTTAAATATTATTGTAAACCAGCATAGAAATTAGAAATGTCAAAGAAGTCAATTAAAAGCAATTAACATTAGAATCTTGTTGAACGCCAAATGTACAGTAATCAGATTTTCATCAATTCGAATATTGGAATAAATTTATCTAAATTAAAAAATAGGGGTTTTGTGAAAGTTCTCATTGCTCACATTCCTTTTTGATTGTTTTGACATATTAAATCCCTCTAAATTTATATAAATCGCTTTAAAAACTCATCCAACCATGAAAGTTACTTTTTTGTTGCCTGACAGGTAGACTTTCAGGTATGTCCAAATTACCCCACAAGCCATGTCCAAATTACCCCCATAGCATATTCTATCATAAATTGTGATTTTTGATGATAAAAATGGATAAAATGCACAATTTTTATGCGTACATATCTCAGGCATCGTCCAAACAACCCCCTTAAACAAAAATGTCCACTTTTTTGCCATATAACCCCTGCAAAACCTTATTTCCTAACCTTCAAATATTAGAATTTAAGGCAGTGCCAACCGGCCTTTGGAAACTTTTACACATTATACCAAAACTACTTAACCTATTCCAACTTTTTTGGTTTGTCCATACTCCTAGGCCATTACTAGTACTAGCCTTATCACTTAAATTGCCGTTTTCACTTTATATCCGAAGAAAACGTGATTTTAAAGAGGTGTCCAAATTACCCCCACTGTCCATATTACCCCAAACTCCCCTAGTTGAACTAAAAGTTTGCAAAATTAAGTTTAGATAAGTTATATATAGAATTTCCAGAGTTATATAAACTTTTATACTAAGTAGTTAGTAAACTTTATATGCAATCCAAATTCTTTTTTTAATCAGTCAAGGATACCTATTTGGAGTTGGGAGACTGGATTTATGGTGATTTGTCAACAAATAACATTATTTATGTTAATTTTTCGAAAGGTGTACAAACTTTTTTTGCACCTTTTTTATTTTCGTAATAGTATTTGTTATATAACTTTTTATAGAAATCATCTTTTCATGAGTTTTTTGTAGCAAAATGTTTGGCATGAGTTTCTGAACAAAACTTAGTACTAGGTTCCTGTCAAACTTTAAATTTTTTAACATGTTTCATCACAAAATGTGCATAGTGCCCAAGGGGTGTAAATACTTTTTTTACATACTGTATGCAAGATTGGTTTATATTCAACTTGGTTTCAAACGAAGCGACATTTTGTTTGCATTTTCTCTTTGCAAGAGTTTTTTTTTGTTGTACACTAAAATCCACAAAAGCCGTATTTTTTCGAAAATACTCACCTTATTTTGAATTTGCAATATGGGTATCGAACAACGCATAATTTCATATGAATCATTCACAATTTGAATGTATGTATGCAGCATGAAAAACTTTGCTTCGTTTGGTATCCATATTGCTTCTGCAAAATTGTGAAAATTTTAGTACAAAAAAACTCTAATAAATCGAAAAAAGCATACGATATCTCATTTCGTTAATATACATATTGCAATTTTTTAAAAATTGAGAATTTTCGACAAAAAATCGAACTAATTTCAAAAAAATAAGGTTATCTGTAAAAAATTAAGTATTCAAAAAATTCTTATAAATTGAAAAAGCAAACAAAATTTAGTTCCGTTTGATACCCATATTGCAAATTATGAAAATTTTAGTACCTTTGAAAAAATACGTTTTTTTTAGAACAATTTTGTGTACATACTTTACATTGAAACTTCCTACATTTAAACAATATATTCTTAGTGAAAGCCTTGAAAAGTTATCGTCAATTATGGACGATAAGATTATTTTTGATATAATTATTGAATTTACGATAACGATAGATTATCGTTAGCGTCCCGACGATAACGATCAGGGTTACCAGGTCAAAATTGGAAAAATCTGGCAAAATATCAATAAAAAATCTGGAAAAATCTAGCAGACGAAATTCTAACCATTCTCTAGGGAGAAGGGGAGGGAGGATATGGATTAATTAATAAAAATGTAGAATTCAAACGGTTTAATTGATTTTATGACCTTAAAAAATGTTTTATTAACATTTCCTCTAAAAAAATCATTCCATTTTTTTAAATTTTCAATGAAATTCGGTAATTTTAATCAAATAGTTGTTCAAAATTGGCATGAGATGAAAGATCTGCCAAAATCTGTCAAAATCTGGCACTGAGAAGGTTGAATCTTTATTCTGACTGACACTTGAAAAATCTGGCATTCCCAGATTTATCTGGCAACCTGGCAACCCTGATAACGATAATTATTATCTTTATCGTCAGACCGTAATCGAAGATAATTTTATCGATTAACAACCTTGATTAAAAGGAAATATTTTTGATGAAGCGAGTTGATTTTTTTTGGCTCTACCTCCCTCACATTTTGAAATGAAATTTTAACTGCAGCTGAATTTGAGCCGCATATCGCGAGGAATAAGTTTAGAAATTATTTTAATTACCTCCGATATCAATCAATTCATCATCTCAATTTTTGACAACCATCTCCATTATTTCGATCGCCAAGACGCATACTTATTTTTTTCCAGAATAAATCCTGTATGGCTTAAGACTATTGAAGACGTATCAAATGCCATTTTTCCATAACTCCTGACTAGGTTTTAACAAAGGTTTTATTAAAGCTTTGAGGAGGTTGTTAGGGTTCATTTGTAAGGCCTTAAACTCCTATGAAGGTTTTATAAATAGGTCTTAACAACCTTTGCGGAGATCCTTTTGAGTTTTAAAAGTGGTTCAACGGGATTCTAGGGACCTTGTTGGATGTTCATTGCATAACTGTTTAGTATCAACTCCTCCCAAGTTACAGCTTCCTTCTGTATGCTTACCTCACATCAGGTGCAACGATGCACCTTCTGCAGCAGTCAAAAGGCATGTGCATTCAAAAAAAAACTGCACCCTCAGGTTGCCAAGGGCTGTTTCATGGTTGCCTTTTCATCCCATGCAGAGCCTCTTTTCCAGGAACGTTATATGCTCTGTGTACACACTCAGCCCTTTTCAGAAGGACTTTTTTCCAGCCACAGAGCACGACACCGAGCCTCAATCAGGATGTACTTTTAATAAGTGTGTTTATTTTTAGCCAGTCTTTTGCGCTTGTGTTCTTCCCCGAAAGTAAACAGACAAACAAGAATTTATCCACTTTACCATTCTTCAGGGTCTCCTCTGGGATGAATGGAGCAGGATCTGGCTAGGGTTTCCGCCCCCCCTTCCCCAAAGCAGAGAAGAGAGCAATTCTTGTCGCCAAGTTCTGGGCTCTTTTGGCTGTGCCAAGGACAACCAACTCCAGCTCCGAATCTTGGAGTGGGGGGAACGAGCTTATGTTTATCTTTTTAATTAGAAACCTTCCCGGGCAGCTTCCGCCCTCGTACCACGGGCCATAATCCGAAATTATGTATTTAGATCATTAATAATCTGCGCGGCAGTTCGTTTCTCCAGAAATCTATCTCCTCTTCTCGAAACGATCCTTGATCCCGGTGATTTTCCGGTCCTGAAATGTGAGCTTGTGTGTGGCGGGAATTTCCACAATGATAAATTGTTTATTTTTTAATTAAATCCTGTACGACCCCCTGCTCGGCACGCGACACCCCCTAAATTAAAGGGAAAAGCGCTCAAATTCACCGCAAAATAGCGCGGAAATCTCCTCCCACCTGCCCTCTGTGAGCACGGAATAAGGTGAGGTTAGAGATCCACGGTGACAGTTCATAAATCGTGGACCCCGCCGCCACTAGGTGGCAGCACACCGGAAGTTCCGCTGCTGATTATAATTCAACGCGGTTTTTTTGTCGCTCTCACTTCCCATAATCGTGCCTCGAACAGAGAGCAAAAAGCCACGTGGAAAACCGTGGCGACCAACTAATAACCGGGAGTTCTGGCCAAGGTACATCAGGTCTGGTCTGGCGAAAAAAAAAAATCAGAGCGAGATGAGCACGGTGAGATTACGGAAGAAATATAAGATTGACTTCTGATCTGAATGCAATAACTTTTGTGTTGTACTTTGGAAGGAGTGCCTGGAAAGATGTTTGGGGTTTTTTTTGGTAGAGATTGGAGCGAAAATGGAATTGCTTTTTTGGCAGAGGTAAATCCATGTAATTGAGGAAATGTAAGGTCATGAATAGGGTTAGTGAAATTTCACGATTTCGCGGACAGCGTGAAATCCGCGAAATTTGGCTTTTTCCGCGAAATCCCGTGAAATTTTATGCTTGTGTGAACCTGCAACGATTTTTCTCAAAATATTTTATAAAACTCAAATAGGAATGAAAATAATCTTTAGAACTAGAGTAGAATTAAGCAAGTGGATACCCTTGTTCAATTACTAATATTGGGTTATTGAATTTTGACGATTTCGCGGATGGTGTAATATTCTTGAAATTTATCAATTTTCAACAATATTTTTTTCATATGAGATCGTAATAAACATTTCTACCTCAGAGGTTATTTATGTAACTTCAATTGATAAGCTAAGTTTGAACCGTTTGAAGAATTATTCAGATTTTTCAGTTTTTTAGAAACTAACTAATTTTAGTTTTATTTTCATTCGCTGTGTTAAAAATGTTACAACTACTTTATTTGAAAAGTATAATTTCAAAATCCACAGCACCTAAAAGGACCTAATAAAAACAAGTTATGAATAGCAGAAAAATAATTTCAAAAGAAATTATAAGATGCAAGCTTTGTTCTACTCAAAATAAAATGAAGAGTATTTTTTATCTTTAAAATCACATTTGAAAAACATTTCAGATTTTTTCAGAGTCCTGTTTAATTTTAACGTTATTTGATTATTTGGGTGGATGATTCCCGTGAAAGTTAAAAAAATCCACCTTTTTTGTTTTCTGTTCTCATTCTGATTACAAATTTCGATTTCGTTACAAATTATTGTATTTTTGCCTATTGATTTTAAATTAACTTTTTGAAATGAGAAGAATACCTTAAAAAAAAATTTGATGGGTTAAATGTCGCAGGAAATTCAAACTATTTTATTCATTTTGGCTGGGCAAGATTGTCAAATCTTGCTTTGCTATGAAATTCAAAAAAATGTAAACTGATAAAACAGAAGAAAATCAGCTAAAACTTTTTAGCTTTATTCGTCGAATATTAAAAAAGCAGTTCAATCAATGAGAATAGTTACGCATGCCCTACATTTTGTTTCAAAATATATAAAGAGCCATAAACTAGTTGAAACTTTTTTGAAAATTGGGAAATTTTTTTTGAGTCACGTTCAAATTAAGTGAAGATTTTTTTCAATTTAGTGAAGAATAATGTTTAATGAAGCTTAAAGAGTAGTTTCTGTGATTTAAACCTAAGATTTTCAGAGTTATTTTAACATTTTCCACGTTCCGCGAAATTTGCGTGAAATTTGGTGTTGGTGGCAGCTAAAATATATATTTTATTAAAAAATAAAGATATATTGTTTTTTTTTTTAATCAAAAGCAAATTTATGGGAAACCAGACGAGTTTTTCGGTGATATATTTAAGAGACTGAAAATTCAAGTCTGACGTATAGAAATGGCCGAAAAATGGCCAATACTCTTGTATTTTCAACAATTTTATTTTTAAAGTCGCTGTATCTTCACAAGGACTGGACATAAGACAATTGTCAATATGGAGACTTTTATGTAAAATTGTTTGGGAAATCGATTCCCATTCTCGGTTTTTATATATTTTTTTAATTTTTTTTTTTGAGGAAGACATACCATCCTGCATTTTTAAACTTTAAATTTGATAAATCTCATGCAAGTGGCGTGTATTTTTCTTTCAGTTTATATGCTATTTTAACCATTAGTGGACCCCCTAGTAGTGCAGAAGCACATTTTTCACAAATTTTCAATGTTTTAGGCACTTTTTCATAAATCTTTGTACAAAACAATGAAATTTAAAGTCTTTTGAACTATTTTGACTATTTGTTTCATCAGTTATTTGTTTTTGAGCAGAAAAATAGCCATTTGAAAAAAAAGTTCTTTTTTCCTGCTATGGACCCCCTTTTCCTATAGTGGACCTGGGTCCATAATTCGATTGTGGACCCGAGTAAAACTGTTTTTTTATACCAAATTTAACCGATATTTGATAATTTGATGCATGGTGTAAGTCTAATGATAGGTATAATGAATAAAAGACGGATTTTGTCCACTTTTCATCATAAACAAATATGTTTTGTTAACAAATTTGGCTCTAAACAACAATAAACCTGACAGAAACTTAAACACATTTATTTCCGAAAAAGACAGAGAAAACTTTTAAAAACAACTGTAAACCTAAAAATAATTTAAAAAAATAATTTTGATGCAGATTTTCCATAATAGGTTTGTTTACAGTTGCTGATAAAACCACGCATGTTTATAAAAAAAAGTTTTTTTTTGTGGATTTATTATTATAAAATATCATTTCAAACTGCAATACTAACCCCTCAAAACTCATGTGATACTTTGTCGGAGACGCAGTCGATTTGGCGGTCCCATCACTCAAGTATCGGACTAACATTCCCATCCACTTCCCCGTGTCTTACCACTGGTCGTGGCCGGCGTCGGTATTGATCAGCATGATAGGGACCTTTGAAAATTGCGAAGGGGTGATGATTGGTTCCTACTTTTCATCTGTGGTCCACGGAGCAATTTCTGGGGGTCCCGGTCAATAACGAAGTAGCAGCTACGGGTAGACACCAATGCTATGCTATGCTAATATCATTTCAAACTGCAATTATGATGCTTCAGTTAATGACAATTTACTATAGTTTTGATTAATTATAAATTCTTACGGCATCAGCATTTTTGGTACTTTTAACATGAAAACAGTCATATTTATACTCATAATTGAAAAAAATCCGTTTAGTGTTGATTACAACAAGTATTTTGGGTTCTATAAGCTTAGGATAACAAGTCTACAATGTTTCATTGAAATCGGAGAGGGTCGGGTAAAAAATTACCAGAAAAATTCCTGATTTGAGCTAGAATTGCTCTATAAATCATATCAAAAGTTAATGAACTTAGTTGGACAGACAATTGATTGCTATTTTTTTTTTCAATTGAAACATTCAAGAAAACCTTACTCATGATCATTTTGACATAAATAGTTCAATTTGATCACTTTTGGGCTGAAATTTTTAAGAAACACAGTGACTTTCAAAGTCACAGTTTTTGGAAATAGCTATTTTCAACGAAACTATTTTTTTAAGGAACAACTGAAAAATAACTTTATAGGAAAAAAACATACATGGACATAGTGTGATCCAGCCCAGTATAATGTCATGTTTAAGCAATATAATCATGAGAAGCAAAATACATAAAATTTAATTTGGTAGCCGATATTTTTAAATGTCTTATGCGAGCATTTTAATGTTGATGCATTGGAAAGGTTTCAAGAATCAACAGCTTTAATAATTAAAACGGGAAGCATCGATTTTTTTTTTTTTTTTTTTTTTTTTTGCGGATCGAGGTGGGATAGCCAGGATCAAGTCAGTCCAAGTCCGGTTGTGTAAAGGAACGGTAATGGTCGTGTCAATCACATGCGGATCGCTCGCACTCCATGGGAGCGGGGATTGGGGACATGATTGGGTAGGTTAAAATGAGATTGTGTTTGTGAGAGTATGTAATCGTGTAATGATGTAAATAAGCTAAATCGAAACTTCGTGCTCAATCGCCGCCCCCAATGTTCATTAAAAACCCCATTCGCACAAGCTTCCTAAAATCAGTACTGTAGGTTTTAACTGTCGAGACTGTTAAAACCTACAGAACTGACCCCAAGGAACTCGAGCGAACGGGGTACACTATCCACACACCAACGGACTTTTACTATGTGACCCTTAACTGTTCCAACAAAGGCAAAATTATTAAAACGAATTCATATGTTGAGGTTTAAACTCAATCAGCAAAGGTAATTATTTAATAAATGCAAAGAAACACACGTCGGGCAAAATTTTCCCACATAAAAAAGTCGGAACTTGTATAAAATGTTTTACAGTCCCCTGTCCTGTCACGTTCGTCAAAAGTCTTGTCAATTTTGCTGAAAATTAAAGTGGTTAGAGTTGCAGTTAATCGTATTCAACATGACCAGAAAAGGCAGGCCTGTAATACGATTATCATGCATGAGTACTTAGCTTTAAAGAGGACGACTCCGCAACCGCCGTCAGATGTCCTCGATCACCTTCGCCAGCATAAGTCGCAATTGGCCAGTAACGCCGATTACGCTACACAACCCGGCCGCTAGATACGCTCCAGTTGCTCCGAATTTTCCGACGACAGGAAGCATTCGATCATTCGGTTCCGTCTGGATTTATTCTTCAAAACTGTGGCACTGTAAATATTCTTCAAATAACTAATAAAGAACTATTAATATTTCCAGACACCACTCGGCAAAGATCAATGTGTAACATCTTTGACTGGCGCTAGTATGGGGAACAAATGCTCCCCTGCTCTTTCCGTATTGGTAAAGTGCATAACAAGCCCTCCGACCGTCCCATGCTTTCCATGGGGGCAAGGTCCCAGCCGTGCGGAGGGAATAATTAAAACGGGAAGCATCGAAAAATTAAAGTTAAATTAATCCTTTTTCAATTCAATAAAATAACGTTAAGCATAAGCATAAGCATAAGCATACGCATAGGTGCCCACCCGCAGTTGCTACTCCGTTATTGACCAGGACCTCCAGAAGTTACATCCACGAGCCGTGGAAGATGAGTGAGAGCTATCTTTCCTCGCTTCGTAACTTCTCAAAGGCTCCTATCATGCTGATCAATACCGGCGCCGGCCACGACCAGTGGTAGGGTCACGGGGAAGTGGATGGGAATGTTAGTCCGATACTTGAGTGATAGAGACCGCCCAATCGACTGCATCTCCGACAAAGTTTCACATGAGTTTTGAGGGGGTTAGTAGATGGGTATGAGGTTAGGATTCACGAGTGGCAGTGATGTGACCATGAGCATTTTGTTTATCGGTTGAAATTTTTAATCTTAGGCAGCCGGCTGCGGAAAGATAGATAATTGATTATTTAAAAAGTTTTTTTTTATCGAACTTGTGCCAGCCGAGCAGAAGTGCTATGGGCTGGGCTCATCAGTATATTTTTGCTGTTTTTACAATTGAGATAACGCGAGCAAATTTCAAAACTAGTAAATAAATGACGCTTTACTCTTCATAAAATCGATAGTGACGAGTTTATACTAAAACTGCCAGTTAGAATAAATTTTTACGATCATTTACGACGCAAATTATCGCGAAAAAACAGGACTGCGCGTCCCCAGAAGCACTGCACTTATCTTTCATTTTTCAATTCAATAAAATAACGTTTTCAACAAAATATTGAAGTGTGTTAAAAATGTTAAGGTTTCCCCCATTGCAAACTGTACCAATGCAGAAAGCTTTTTCAAAAGCATATTTCCGCGTCATTAAACATGACTTATAGACGGGAATTAAAATTGATAAATTTTCTACACACAATTTGCTCCCCGACCGGCAAACTATCCTCCATAGCTTCGCCCAAGAAGGAAAACTAGCACTGTCTGCAGCAGCTGTATTGTTTGCCATTTGACCAACTTTTCCGCTTTGAGATGCGCTTATAAGAGGCTCGAACAGAATGAAGCATAGCACTCTTCCAATTTGTAGCAAACTTGTTCCAGAGACCGGGCTCCGTCTAAAACGCGCTTCATTTTATTTAATTAAAATTTTCGAACAAACTAGCTGCGCCACGATTGAAGGACTATCGTGTTGAGATTCGTGTTTCGCCCTCACTCCAAAGAGTCACTTTTCTCGGACTTTTGTTATTAATTGGGAGGATGCTTTTCGCACCGTTTGATGCTTTGGTGATTTTTTTTTCGGCCTCACTTTCCCCTTTGTCTTTCATCAAGGAGAGGCAATATTACACTCTAAAAAAAACTGGTAGGCACCACTCGGAAAAGTTTCAAACCAAAGTGTTGCTCGGAAAAACTTGAGCAGTCACTCTCGAGCAATTAAGGGCCCCCCAAATTGAGGCCCCCTCTCGAAAGTTGTGTAACTCACTTTCGAGTGTTCCACTTCAATTTAGTGTGTACCGACCACCCCCACTGAATTTTCCTCAAGCCGACTTTTCCATCGAATTTCGTGTTGATGTTTCTGTAACAACTCAGCATCCAGTGGCAAAAGTCGCCCCAGAAAAAGAACAAGCCAAAGTGGTATTGTTTACAAGCGCGCGTTGGCATCAAAAATTCATCTTCGACAGTTTAAGTAATACTCCGGGGAATGAATTTTTAATGGAGGAGCAGTCAGTAGCTGCTGCTGTTGGAGGTGGAAGTTTTTCAACGCCTCCACATTGGAAGGTTGTGAAAAAGGACTCGCCAGGGTGAGACACGGACTGGACGAAGTTTTTTTCTTCTTTTTTTGTGATGTTCTAGACTTGGAATTGTGTATATTTTTTTTTGGCGTGGGCTCAAATAAACAGGGGGTCTTTGAAGTTGACTTTACGGGAAAGTTGTGCGAAAATGTTATTTTATCGTTCAAGTATTGGAATATAGTACAAATATTATTTGAAAATGGTTCCCACAGCTTGAAAAGTAGCGATGTTACCATTCAAGTAGGCTCTAGTTATTCATGATTGTAGTATTTTTTGTGAAATTTTTAAAATCTAGGACAACACGAAAAAAGAACAATGTTTTGATATTTTTAATTGAGTCCTTTTAAAACAGGAATATAACAACAAAACTAGCACTTAACTGCTGTCAAATCTGCCTCTTTTCAAACTGCGGTCCCGATTTGCCCCAGTGGACGCATTTAAGTTAGTGAATAAAAAATAGAAATCGAAATCGGCTTTTTTTTTCATTTGGCTCAAACTTTGTGGGGGCCTTTGCAATGACCAAAAAAGCCATTTTGTGTCATTGGTTCACCCATACAAGTCTCCATACAATTATGGCAGCTGTTCAATGTGTTCATTAGAGTGGCTTGAAGATGTTTGGGAAAATTTCAAAATGGACTGATTCAATGAGAACAGGCATTTTCCGGTCCCATTTGGGACCCAAAACAACCCCCCAAAATTTGGGAGCGATTGGATTTGACCCGGCTTTCCGGAAAGCGATTCAAATTTGTATGGAAATTTGTATGGGAAACCCCTCTTTTTTACATTTTGATTTTTATAATTTTCATTTTTCACTCAATTTAAAAACTAACACCGTAGAAGTATGGTCCTGAATGTCCTCTAAAACTTTACCGAAGAAAGTATGGTCCTTTCTTGCTTCTGAAAAAAGATACAGAGTTTTCAAAAGAGGCATTTCAAAATAACTGCTGAAAATTATATTTCTTGACTGTACTTCGGTAGATATTTCGAAATCTTTTTTTTTAACGTAATAAGGAAGCAACCTAGCAAAATGGTGTCTTTGGAAAAGTTGTTGTTTATGAATGTGGCTTTTATTTAAAATTATTGACATGCAGGGTGACACACCTACAGGGTGTCAACCAAGCCCTAACTTCTATTGGTGACCTTTTAAAGCGTTGGTGTCTTTTAGGAAAAGTTGTTAAGCTACTTATTCAAAGAAATTTTGATATGGTTGGAAGACAGGGTGGCACAATTACAGGGTGTCAACCTATTTCAAGCTTCTATTTAAGGCCCACAAATCGCAAACTAGGCCTGCCACGCAAAAAGAAGCTGAACAAAAATTCGTAAAAAGTCAGTTTTTCACATGAAATTTCCTGGGGAATCGATTGCGCATGATTAAAAACAGTTTCCGATCTTGCAAATTAAATTTAACATAAAAATGAGGCAAACACTGTTCATACATGAATGGTACTAAATATTCGAAAATCTGTACAGTAATGCACCGGTTTTGCACTGCCCCGTTCATGATTCGCTCAGCTGCCCCGGTTAAGCACAACTCAGTGCATTGTAGCACGGAGCTTATGGGATTTTGGTTATATGGGAGACATGGCATGGCAGTGAGTGGCCGAATGGTTACGCTGTCCGCTTTGTAAGCGGATGATTCTGGGTTCGATTCCCATCTGCTGCAACCTTCCATCGGATGAGGAAGTAAAATGACGGTCCCGGCCTTGGTTGTTAGGCCGTTAAGTCATTCCAGGTGTAGGAGTCGTTTCCATGCCATAAGTACAAACAACACACCAAACCAAGCCTACTCCGGTGGAATCGCTGGCGGCGGTTGGACTCGCAATCCGAAGGTCGTCAGTTCAAACACTGGGGTGGAAGGTTCCTTGGAGTAAAAAGAGGTTTGGGTGCTCTCCCCATTCAAGCCTTCGGACTCCTAGGTTCTAGCAGAAACTTGCAATAGAGACCACAAAAGACCCGGGGGTCGTTAATGTGGATGGTTTGATTTTTTTTTTGGGGAGACATTGGCTTTAATCTTATGAAAAACCATCCAAACTTTAAAAAATAAAGTGTTTTGGAATCGGGTTGATGTCAGCTATCCATTGCAAACCAAAAATGTATAGAACCAGATCACTCTGGAGAGTTCCGAAAAAATTGAAATATGGGTATCAGGGTATACATTTCGAATGTTATAACACCTTTTTTTGAAAATACTCAAAATTTTCACAAAACTACATATATTCGAAAAAATCTCAGAATTTCAGTTTCTAACAATATGAGTACCAAATGATCGAAAAAATTTCATACATTTCGAATGTAATAACAAAAGATTTTGAAAATACTCAAAATTTTCATAAAACCTCGAATTTTTTAAAAAAAAACTTAAATTTTAAGTTTTTTTACAATATTGGTATCAAGTGATCGAGATTTTTTCGTACATTTCGAATGTGATAATTTTTTTTTTAAATACTCGCAATTTTCACAAAAGTACGTATTTTCGAATAAATAATCAAAATTTCATTTGTTAACGATATGGGTATCAAATGGTCAAGATTTTGTCATACATTTTGAAAGAAATAACACTTTTTTTAAACGCTTACAATTGTCTAAATACAACGTATTTTTAGAAAAAATACATTAAATTTAATTTAATTTTACAATATGGACACCAAATGATCGGGAAATTTTCATACATTTCGATAGAAATATTTTGGTTTGATAAAATTCATAGTTTGCACAAAACTAGGAATTTTTGAAAAAAAAATTGTTCAAACTGAAATTTGAGTATTTTTCCTAATTACGTACAAAAAATACTCACAGTTTCAGTTTTTTTATTTAAAAAAGCAAAAAAATATGAAAATTAAAATTACAAGCCAATTCCAACATTTGAATTTAAAAAATGTTTTAAATGCATTTTACACTAGTTCAGTTGTTTTGTAATCATAAGTTTCCAAAAAATGTATGATTTGACGAAAACTAAAATAACAGCAAAAAAAAATAATTATGCGATACTAAACATCAAGAGAATTTCAAAATTTCAAAAGATTTGAAAATCATTCCAAACATGATAAAAATGATTCTAAACGCAGGGGAATGCATTTTAAATTGATTTCTGCTGATTGCACTTAAACTTCCAATGAAATTTTGAAGTTTTTTGAAAAAATGTTTTTTTTGCCCCCTGATTTTTGGGGGGGACAAAAACTTTGAATAAAATTTATACCAGCCTAAGTAAGTTTAAAAACTTACTTAATCCACCTATGTGGTTGATGCCTTCCTCACTTTTTACCTACAATGAGTAATATGAGTGGTTTGAACACATATTTCAGCTATTTTTTTAGGTCCAGAAAAAAAAGTACACAGATATAACTTAAGTTGTCATAACTTGAGACAGGGTTGCCAGATTTTCAATTATGTGGACTCGTTGGAAAGGTCTCTTGATTACCTAACCAACGATGGGTCGGATGATGGTTCCGGACATCGTTTACATACATTTAAGTGAGATCCGGCTTCAAAAAAGTACATAAATATCACTTAAGTGGTCATAACTCAAGACAGGGTTGCCAGATCTTCGATGTTGTGGACTCGTTGGAAAGGTCTCTCGATTATCTAACCAACGATGGGTCGGATGATGGATCCGGACATCGTTTACATGCATTTAAGTGAGATCCGGCTTCAAAAAAGTACATAAATATCACTTAAGTGGTCATAACTCCAGACAGGGTTGCCAGATTTTCAATTATGTGGACTCGTTGGAAAGGTTTCTTGATAACCTAACCAACGATGGGTCGGATGATGGTTCCGGACATCGTTTACATACATTTAAGTGAGATCCGGCTTCAAAAAAGTACATAAATATCACTTAAGTGGTCATAACTCGAGACAGGGTTGCCAGATCTTCAATGTTGTGGACTCGTTGGAAAGGTCTTTCGATTATCTAATCAACGATGAGTCGGATGATGGTTCCGGACATAGTTTACATACATTTAAGTGAGATCCGGCTTCAAAAAAGTACATAAATATCACTTAAGTGGTCATAACTCGAGACAGGGTTGCCAGATCTTCAATGTTGTGGACTCGTTGGAAAGGTCTCTCGATTATCTAACCAACGATTGGTCGGATGATGGTTCCGAACATCGTTTACATACATTTAAGTGAGATCCGGCTTCAAAAAAGTACATAAATATCACTTAAGTGGTCATAACTCGAGACAGGGTTGCCAGATCTTCGATGTTGAGGACTCGTTGGAAAGGTCTCTTGATTACCTAACCAACGATGGGTTGGATGATGGATCCGGACATCGTTTACATGCATTTAAGTGAGATCCGGCTTCAAAAAAGTACATAAATATCACTTAAGTGGTCATAACTCGAGACAGGGTTGCCAGATTTTCAATTATGTGGACTCGTTGGAAAGGTTTCTTGATAATCTAACCAACGATGGGTTGGATGATGGTTCCGGACATCGTTTACATACATTTAAGTGAGATCCGGCTTCAAAAAAGTACATAAATATCACTTAAGTGGTCATAACTCGAGACAGGGTTGCCAGATCTTCGATGTTGAGGACTCGTTGGAAAGGTCTCTTGATTACCTAACCAACGATTGGTCGGATGATGGTTCCGGACATCGTTTACATGCATATAATTGAGATCCGGATATATGTGAAAACACATTTTTATACATAACTTTTGAACTACTTATCGAAACTTCAAACAATTCAATAGCGATGTATGGGACCCTAAACCAAGTCGAATGCAACTGGTTCGATCAAAATCGGTCCAGCCAGTGCTGAGAAAACTTGGCAAGATTTTTGAACACATACATACATACACACACACACACATACACACACACACACATACACACATACACACAGACATTTGTTCAGTTTTCGATTCTAAGTCGATATGTATATATGAAGGTGGGTCTTCGAGCTTTTAATAAAAAGTTCATTTTTAGAGCAGGATTATAGCCTTACCTCAGTGAGGAAGGCAAAAATCATTTGATCGTTTGGCATCCATATTGTAAAAAACCAAAAATTTTCAGTATTTTTTTTCGAAGGAATTTTCTGATCAATTTAATGTTTTTATCTATTGTAGATAAAAACACACGATTTTTTTCCGATTTCTTATTTAACTTAGGCCGATGCAAATATTTTAAAAAAGTTTTTGTCCCTCGGCCCTGGCCGTGGTCAAGGGGGTTTCGGGTCAATTTTGAAGTAAGACAAAAGAATCAATTTGCATCATTAGTTTCTCCATATAATTTTCCAAACAAATTTGACAGCTGTCCATACAAAATTTATAAATGAAAATTAAAAAATCTGTATTTTTTGAAAGATTATTTTATCTTTTTGGTGTCGTCGGCAATATTTGTAGGTATAATTAAAGACAACACTGAAAAAAATTATATTGGGTAAAAAATTGTGATTTTTAATTTAATTTTTTGTTACTCAAACTTGATTTGCAAAAAAAACACTATTTTTACTTTTTATCTTTTGTTTATGTTATGTTAATTATTTTTTAGATTCAAACGATTGATTGACAATAAACTTGAAATTTTAAATTATAATTCAACTCAAAGGGTGTTTATTGGAATTATAAAAAAATGTTGTATGGAACTCGTTGCAAAACTGGATTTTTTCAGCACTCGTCGTATTAAGACAACTCGGTGAACCTCGTTGGATAAACGAACGACTCGTGCTAAAAAAAACATTCTTCTTGCATCTTGTTCCATAATTTACCATTTTAACACACATTTTCATGCAAATTTTTTATCCATGGCTCGTTTTATTTGTTAAGCTTACAGCAAGATCAATTAAATATAATAAGCTTGAGAATTTTATGGCATAAAAATGCATTTTTTTGTATTTGTTATTTGAATGTTCGTAACTGGATAATTTGAAATAACAAATGCTTTTTTGTTGTTAAACATGTTCATGTTCATTCAACCAGCAGCATGAACTCCAATGTCAGGATGTATTTCTACCAAAACAAGGTCTCTGCAGCGAAAAGATACTTCTAGTATCGAGTAAAGAACATCTTCCTTCGTAGAGAAGACAGGGGAGGAAAAGGAAAGCAATAATTTGTATCCAGTCACGTTCACGACTGCGTATGTTTTCTGCAATTCTGGTGATGAAATATTTACGACTGTTTTAGGCTCTGGGAGACACTGCCGGGGGGAGCCACCTTTGAGATCACAATGGGATTGAATTTAAAAGTAGGTTTGAAACATTTGGTGGTTATTTTTTAATACAAAATTAAAATATATTAACATAATTTCTTACCTGCAGATGATAATTAAAAAAAATTGATTAATAAATCTTAAAAAAGCTTCGAAGAATTCACTGTACAATCATAAAATATTTCCAACATCATCAAAACCATACACAACAACATCCCGGCGAAAAAGGAACCAGCTTTCGGCACGCACCACGTACTAGGAGCTTCACGGCAAATAAAAATCCTTACATGACAACCACGTGGACCGTATTGGGTTTCACCACCCATAGCTGCTCCAATTCCCTTCTCTTTTTGACAAGGGGGAGGGGGAGTGTAAGTTGTTTGTTTCCGTTCCGGGTTCGAATAGGCGACCACAAACAGATGCTGCGAATTTTCCAGCTGCAATTTAAAGTCGCAGTTTTATTGTTGAAAATTTTTAGTTTTTTTTATTCGAACAAAATCGTTAATTTGTGCTTCATTATTTGGATTTTTTTTTTTCAATAGAACAGCAATTTTCTGTATTTGTTTAAAAAATTTTTAGCTTAAACTTAAAAAGTTTTTCACAGGAAATCCTAAAAGAAAATCATTTCCTCGCTTTCCCAGATTACAACTCTTTCCCAGCCAACCGAAAACCCTTTCGCCCCAGAAGTACCATATTTCATGCCTTCGCCGCGAGAGTCTCGGTCGGTTGGTTTCTGGTTCTGGTGGCCACACCACCGCGTGCCCGCCAGTATTTATGAGAGGCTGGCCCTGTGCTCAAGCTTGCTCCCCGGTAGGAAACCAGCTGAGCGATTTTCCCGGCCCCCTTTTTTCTAGTCTTGGGCACCGGAAGTGTGAGAAGCGGCGAGCAGAGAAAAACAGTAATAATTTACAGACATTGCGTCTGCGAATTTTCAATTTTTCCTTGCCTAGGCCGGGGAACCCCCCTTTGGCATTTTCTCATTTCCTCCCTGGAGGGGAGAGGGTGATGCTGGGGGGCATAGACAAGTGGAGAAAGTATTTTTTAATTTGGTGATATATTCGAATAATAATATTTTATTGATTTAATTAATTTGAAGGTCTTATCTTTTTGTCTAAACTTTATCAGTAAAAGATACTACATGAATGATTTAACCTACTAAAAATAACTGAAAGCAACCACAACATCTGAGCCAGAAAAAGTATCAGAAAACCAAAGTAATCTCCAGCTGTTCAAGCAACGATTTCGGCACTCTTTTCACGTTTATCGCGGTGAACTTCCTGCCTGCCTGCTGCTGACCGAGGGGATAAACATGCCAGCGAGAAGAAAAAAGTTTTTTTTTTTTTTCAACCCGCAAATGGTTCACGAACTCCCTCCGATGACGGCCTTCCCCCTTTTTTTTTGTTTTCCACCGGCTTTGTGGATCAGCAGGAATTAGCAGTCCCACGGTGTTGAGGGAAAATTGGCTTCGCAGTTGGAGACTGACAGGGTTTTAAAGTGTGGTTTTTGGAGTGGTTTTGAAATTGAGAAATTTTACATTTTGTTCTGAAAAACTGAAAAATTGTAAATAGGTTTAAAGTAAATTTTAAGCTTTTGTACGATTTCCAAGAAAAACAATTACACTCACGAAGAAGGGTGCATTGTTAGCAGAGGGCTTCATTTGCGAACAAAGTTTCGTTCAATTTTCTCTATCGCAGATCTTCCTGGTTTCCAAGAAATAAGTTTTAATGAAACCCAGTTCCAGTCAAGACTGTGAAAAGTTTTGCTTTATTTTTAGATCAGAAACCCACTTGAAAACTTTCGCAACTTTAGAAGCGAACTTGTTGAAAATCAGATAAACAATAACTGTTGTTTAAATCATTGAGCAATTCTCTCAGATTTCTGTAATTCGTTTTTTTTTTGTATTTTTCAATCTTACTAAAACTTGTTTGGTGCCTTTGGTATGCCCAAAGAAGCCATTTTGCGTCATTAGTTTGTCCATGTAATTTTCCATACAAATTTGGCAGCTGTCCATATAAAAATGATGTATGAAAATTCAAAAATCTGTATCTTTCAAAGGAATTTTTTGATCGATTTGGTGTCTTCGGCAAAGTTGTAGGTATTAATAAGGACAACAATAAAAAATTATACACGGTGAATTTAAGATGATTTCTTATTTCACTTTTTGTAACTAAAACTTGATTTGCAACAAAAAACTATTTTTATTTTATGTTTTTGGTATGTTTAGGGGTTATCAAATGCCAACTTTTCATAAATTTCCAGAATGTGCAAAAAATCTTTGAATCAATACTGATTTTTTTTTTTTAAATCTAAGTATTGGTCGCACAAATTTTTCAACTTCATTTTTCGATGTCAAATCGAATTTTCAATCCAAAAGTACTTCAGTCAAATTTTCATAAAGTGTGCTCTTTTCGTTTTCAATTTATAGCCAGTTTTAGGTAACTTTTTTGAAAATATTCGCAGTTACACATTTTTGCAGAGCTGAGAAAATTCTCTATATTTTGCTTTTTTGAATTTTGTTGATATGACCTTAAGTTGCTAAGATATTGCCATGCAATGATTTAAAAACTAACTTAATCCACCTATGTGGTTGGTGCCTTCCTCACTCTTTTCCAAAAATGGGTTTGGACACAAATTTCGTCTAATTTCGTTAAGTTTCGGAATACAAAAAACACACATAATACTCAAGGGCTCATAAGTGGCATCTTAGGTTGTCATAGCTTGAGGCAGGGTTACCTGATCTTCAATATTTTAGACTCGTTGGTGAGGTCTTTCGATTACCTAACCAACGATGGGTCGGATGATGGATCCGGACATTGTTTACATACATTTAAGTGAGATCCGGCTACAAAAAAGTACATCAATATCACTAAAGTGGTCAGAACTCGAGACAGGGTTGCCAGACCTTCAATGTTTTAGACTCGTTGGAAAGGTCTTTCGATTACCTAACCAACGCTGGGTCGGATGATGGATCCGGACATTGTTTACATACATTTAAGTGAGATCCGGCTACAAAAAAGTACATAAATATCACTAAAGTGGTCAGAACTCGAGACAGGGTTGCCAGATCTTCAATGTTTTAGACTCGTTGGAAAGGTCTTTCGATTACCTAACCAACGATGGGTTAGATGATGGATCCGGACATTGTTTACATACATTTAAGTGAGATCCGGCTACAAAAAAGTACATAAATATCACTAAAGTGGTCAGAACTCGAGACAGGGTTGCCAGATCTTCAATGTTTTAGACTCGTTGGAAAGGTCTTTCGATTACCTAACCAACGCTGGGTCGAATGATGGATCCGGACATTGTTTACATACATTTAAGTGAGATCCGGCTACAAAAAAGTACATAAATATCACTAAAGTGGTCAGAACTCGAGACAGGGTTGCCAGATCTTCAATGTTTTAGACTCGTTGGAAAGGTCTTTCGATTACCTAACCAACGATGGGTCGGATGATGGATCCGGACATTGTTTACATACATTTAAGTGAGATCCGGCTACAAAAAAGTACATAAATATCACTAAAGTGGTCAGAACTCGAGACAGGGTTGCCAGATCTTCAATGTTTTAGACTCGTTGGAAAGGTCTTTCGATTACCTAACCAACGCTGGGTCGGATGATGGATCCGGACATTGTTTACATACATTTAAGTGAGATCCGGCTACAAAAAAGTACATAAATATCACTAAAGTGGTCAGAACTCGAGACAGGGTTGCCATATCTTCAATGTTTTAGACTCGTTAGAAAGGTCTTTCGATTACCTAACCAACGATGGGTTGGATGATGGATCCGGACATTATTTACATACATTTAAGTGAGATCCGGCTACAAAAAAGTACATAAATATCACTAATGTGGTCAGAACTCGAGACAGGGTTGCCAGATCTTCAATGTTTTAGACTCGTTGGAAAGGTCTTTTGATTACCTAACCAACGCTGGGTCAGATGATGGATCCGGACATTGTTTACATACATTTAAGTGAGATCCGGCTACAAAAAAGTACATAAATATCACTAAAGTGGTCAGAACTCGAGACAGGGTTGCCAGATCTTCAATGTTTTAGACTCGTTGGAAAGGTCTTTCGATTACCTAACCAACGATGGGTTGGATGATGGATCCGGACATTATTTACATACATTTAAGTGAGATCCGGCTACAAAAAAGTACATAAATATCACTAAAGTGGTCAGAACTCGAGACAGGGTTGCCAGATCTTCAATGTTTTAGACTCGTTGGAAAGGTCTTCCGATTACCTAACCAACGATGTGTCGGATGATGGATCCGGACATTGTTTACATACATTTAAGTGAGATCCGGCTACAAAAAAGTACATAAATATCACTAAAGTGGTCAGAACTCGAGACAGGGTTGCCAGATCTTCAATGTTTTAGACTCGTTGGAAAGGTCTTTCGATTACCTAACCAACGCTGGGTCGGATGATGGATCCGGACATTGTTTACATACATTTAAGTGAGATCCGGCTACAAAAAAGTACATAAATATCACTAAAGTGGTCAGAACTCGAGACAGGGTTGCCAGATCTTCAATGTTTTAGACTCGTTGGAAAGGTCTTTCGATTACCTAACCAACGATGGGTCGGATGATGGATCCGGACATTGTTTACATACATTTAAGTGAGATCCGGCTACAAAAAAGTACATAAATATCACTAAAGTGGTCAGAACTCGAGACAGGGTTGCCAGATCTTCAATGTTTTAGACTCGTTGGAAAGGTCTTTCGATTACCTAACCAACGATGTGTCGGATGATGGATCCGGACATTGTTTACATACATTTAAGTGAGATCCGGCTACAAAAAAGTACATAAATATCACTAAAGTGGTCAGAACTCGAGACAGGGTTGCCAGATCTTCAATGTTTTAGACTCATTGGAAAGGTCTTTTGATTACCTAACCAACGATGGGTCGGATGATAGATCCGGACATTGTTTACATACATTTAAGTGAGATCCGGCTACAAAAAAGTACATAAATATCACTAAAGTGGTCAGAACTCGAGACAGGGTTGCCAGATCTTCAATGTTTTAGACTCGTTAGAAAGGTCTTTCAATTACCTATTCAACGATGTATATAATGATGATGTTTGGTTCAGTTTACTGCCATTTATTCAACTTCCAAAAATATGCGAAAACACATTTTTATACATAACTTTTGAACTACTTATCGAAACTTCAAACAATTCAATAGCACCGTATGGGACCCTAAACCAAGTCGAATGCAACTGGTTTGGACAAAATCGGTTCAGCCAGTGCTGAGAAAACTGCGTGACATTATTGGTCACATACACACACACATACACACACACATACACACACACATACACACACACATACACACACACATACACACACACATACACACAGACATTTGTTCAGTTTTCGATTCTGAGTCGATATGTATACATCATGGTGGGTTTTCGAGTTTTAAATAAAAAGTTCAATTTTAGAGCAGGATTATAGCCTTACCTCAGTGAGGAAGGCAAAACAGGAAAATAAGATTTTCTCAGTGTTTTCCAATAAGCTCACATATTTTGATCACCAATATCTCGGTCAAATTTTCCGACCTTTTCCAAAAACATATTTTTAAATTAAACCCTACCGTTTGAAAAAGGATAAAATAAAGATTTTCAAGCAACAGGTAAGTATGATTAAAATTTAAAAAAAATATTTCCGTCAAACATTTTTTGACTTCAGTATTGAATGTGAAATCAACTTTGCAATTAAAAAGTACTTTTCAGTTTTTTTCATAAATTGTAAAGTTTTAAGAAATAGCCACTTGTAGTTTTATTTTCACTGAAAAAATCCAGTTTTTCGATTTTTTTTAATTGTGTCCATTCCTTAAAATATTTTTCAAAAAATTAATAAAATTTTCAATACAATTACCCAAGAGAATTTAAAGATTGGACCACTACACAGTGGGTTAAAGCAAGACAAAAAAAGGACTTAATAGATGCCACTAAACGAGAACCTTCAACCAAGACTTTTTCTTATGTGAAAAATTCAGAGGAATCGATTGGTGATGGTGAGAATCTGCGGAAATTTGCGTAAGGCCCGTCTAAGGCCGATTCACCCTATTTTTTTTGCTGTTTTTAGTTGTTTCAAATATGTTGCGAAAATGATCATCATCTGAAGTGAAAAAACCCGTGGAATAGGCTGTAACGCTCTATTTTTGTTTTTTTTTTTATTGAATTTTAATATGTTGCTGAAATATTCAATAATTTGACAAAACTCTTTTTTACGTGAAAAATTCCGAGAAATCGACTCGTGATGGTGAAAACCCGCTAAATGTACATGAAACTCATTACGATGGAGAAGAGAAGTGAGAAGAAAAAGTTATGTCATAGCATTTAAAATTACAGCAATATATTTAAAACAAATAAAAACAGCAAAAAATAGAGTAAATCAGCCATAGAGGGCCTAACGCAAATTTACGCGGTTTCTCACCATCACCAAGCGATTCCTCGGAATTTTTCACATCAGAAAAGTCTTGGTTGAAGGTTCTCATTGACTGGCATCAGTTAAGTCCTTTTTTGTCTTGATTTTTCCCACTGTGCACTGGTTGCTAATTAAAGAAAAGGAAATTTGGAGTATTTTAAGTCTCATTCCAAATTTTAATATCTCTGTAACTAATGGTCCAATTTATAAAAATAAAAATTGAAACATTTGCGAAATTTAATCATCATTTGAAAACAAAATATTATGAAAATATTGGAAGAAGGACCCATTTGAATTGTCAGTTACAAATATTTTAATAGATTTTTTTTGTTTTGTATGGTTTCTTTTTTTATTTATTATATGAGCACATCAATGTTTCAACAATCATTTAAATTTATTTCTCAAGTATTATTCAATTGGTGAAAACTTTTTAATGGTCTTTTTTTGTACTGGGTTTATATTTTAAAATTTTATATTATTAATACTGTCAACAATGGTTTTAGAAGAAAAATTGTTTAAAAAAACCGGCCTTTGAAACTGAATTTGCAACCTAAAAACTATTTCGACACAACATTTTTACCTCTTCACGGAATTAAAAAATTAAAGGCATTGCATTGATATCAAAATCACACGGAAGAGAGATCGGGACTTCTTTTTTTTTGTATTCACGTGTGTTTGAAGAGAACCATTCAAATGCCGAATTTTAATTATTAAAAAAAAAGGTGCAGGTGGTTATGTTACACATGACCAGTATGACAAAGAACTTTGCAAGATGGTTGTTGAAATTTTCGATTACATTGTCTGGTCCAAATTTTCCCAAGATTCACTAGATTCTTAATAACCATAAAGTTTGATACCCATATTGCCCCTACTCTTATGGTTTGGCAAATGTCCCCCCATCGGTACATCCACGGGGCCTCCGGCCACTCCGGATTGTGGCCACTACTGCCGAAATGTCAAATTTCATATCCAGTATCAAAAACCATAAAGTTTGATACCCATATTGCCCCAACTCTTATGGTTCGGCAAATGTCCTCCCATCGGAACATCCCCGGGGCCTCCAAACACTCCAGGTGGTGGCCAATTCCAATTATCGACTCCTTCTAATGCCGGCTGGCATGTCTTGGCTGATCCATGCCATCTGCTCCCGGGCCACCAGACCATCTGCTCCTGATGTTGACTCGTCGACGTCCAGCAACAGAATGAATTTTCGGGACCAACCGAGCCGAGTTTTGTTGGTTTAGGTTTAGTTTTGTTGCCCCGTCGACGATCCGAAAATTATGAGGTGGAGTGGGGGTAATTTTAGATACATCAATCTCACGTCTCTCGATTGACTGATTGGGAAACGTTTGTTCGACCAACCAGCGTGTACTTTAGAGGGGAAATTTGCCGAGAGGGGAATTCGTCACATAACGTTTTCGCTTCGCGAAAATTTTGGATTGATACCACGTATAGAAACCTTAGGACAAAGTTCACAAATTTTTGCGCGCCCAATAAATGATGTTCATTATTTTCAAGCAAAAAAATTTTCTCGTCTTTTGCAACCAGTTTCATTAAGATCGATGCAGGGAATCATGAGAAATAAGCGATTTAGTTCTTCAACCCAGCAGAAAGGAATACGATTTTTGGCAAGTAACCTCATTTTGGCGCCACCTACATTTGAAACACAGGTGCGCTGCAAAACCTCATTCGCCCGTATTGAAAAATTAATACGGAAATATCAAATATCGAGCAATTAAAAAGAGAGATGTGAGCCGGTAACATGGAGTTAAGCTTTCGCAACTGTAATGGTAAACTTCACAGAAGCTTGACAGAAACTTCAGCTCCATGTTGCACTTTTGATTTTTCAATAGATTTATTTTTAAGAAAATATTTACAGATCTCTCATAAAATAATTTGGCATCGTTGTTGTCAACGTCGACCGGCCGAGAGAAAGAGAGAGCGGGAGCGAACCAGGGAGAGGGTTATGCGTATGAAGAGATAATTCTGGAGACGTGAGAATAGGGTTACCAGGTCCGGGTCAACTTTTCTCAAAGTATTGAGTTAATTTTTTTTCGAAAATGGTGTATTTTCACTTCTAATACATTATAGCTTCACGAAATAAGCAATACAGATCAATTAATCTTAGTCTAGATTATATAGTGATTTTGTTTTGCAAATTGTCACTCAAAATTCTGGCAATGCCAGATTTATCTGGAAACCTGGCAACCCTGTGTGAGAATTTGTGGGTTAATCGGCACTCGGCTGCAGCGTTGCCACATGTACAGATTTATCTGTCATGGTACAGATTTTCAGCAAAGATCTGAGTACAGAATCTGTACGTACAGATGACAGATATTTGGATCACCGTACTGATTTTTACAGATTTTCAGATAAAACAGATTCTTACTCAAAATGATATTATTGAATAGTTAAGTTATTGCAATTATCTCAACATTTAAGAACTTTTCATTGATTAAATCTAGTTTAACTTTTGAAACATTTAGAAATGGATCAAGCTTATATTTTTTAGCGATCTTAGATCCATTTATGCTAGAATATTTTGAACTAGGAGTCTCTCTTAATACTAACCCCCAGTACGCCGCGGGTAATTGGCTCCCTCCCACTAACATTTACACACAAGATCCTCTGTAGTTTTAGGTTTTTCTTAGGTTTAAGAAAACTGCATTTACAATAGCAGACTCATTGCTAACCAGGTTTCAGTACCGACAAGGACCTAATAAAAATAATTTATAGCATTTCGTTCTAATAAAGTTATAACATAATTTCCAGCATTTCCCATTCTTCTCAAAAATGATTTTGAAATTAAGGAGAACACAGGTAAAATAAAGTCTAAAATACTTCAAAAATTTATTAAAAGTTGTACTGAATCATACAGAAAATAATGAGTCATAAAGTTTATTGTATTTTTTTATTAATTTTAGTATATTTTTAAATTATATGAAAACAACAAGATTTTTTTATATTCATAATCTTGCTTATTGCATTTAAAGCATTTTTTTGCAAAAAAAAAGTTTGATAATAAAAATTATCTTTTTAGCATTCCATACTTTACATGCCCTAAATATGAAAAATATTTACAACCGCCTTGTAGTTGCCTGAATATTAAAAAAATTAATCCTCGTTTTTCAAAATATTATTATTTATTTCTTGAAAGGTAACGCCATTATGTCACATTAAACTATTTAATAAATGGAATCTGGTCAATGTAAATTTTATTGAAAGTTTTCGATAAATCATGTTTTGTACCGTCAACTGGGTCAATCGGGACTGCAGTCTGTATGAATATGGATTACAGTCTAACTTAAATTATTTAATTCTTGAATTCCTGAATTCTTAAATTCCTGAATTCTTGAATTCCTGAATTCTTAAATTCCTGAATTCCTCAATTCTTAAATTCTTAAATTCTTAAATTCTTAAATTCTCAAATTCTCAAATTCTTAAATTCTTAAATCCTCAAATTCTTAAATTCTTAAATTCTTAAATTCTTAAATTCTTAAATTCTTAAATTCTTAAATTCTTAAATTCTTAAATTCTTAAATTCTTAAATTCTTAAATTCTTAAATTCTTAAATTCTTAAATTCTTAAATTCTTAAATTCTTAAATTCTTAAATTCTTAAATTCTTAAATTCTTAAATTCTTAAATTCTTAAATTCTTAAATTCTTAAATTCTTAAATTCTTAAATTCTTAAATTCTTAAATTCTTAAATTCTTAAATTCTTAAATTCTTAAATTCTTAAATTCTTAAATTCTTAAATTCTTAAATTCTTAAATTCTTAAATTCTTAAATTCTTAAATTCTTAAATTCTTAAATTCTTAAATTCTTAAATTCTTAAATTCTTAAATTCTTAAATTCTTAAATTCTTAAATTCTTAAATTCTTAAATTCTTAAATTCTTAAATTCTTAAATTCTTAAATTTTTAAATTCTTAAATTCTTAAATTATTAAATTCATAAATGCTTTAATTCTTGAATTCTTAAATTCTTTGATATTTTTTAAATTTTAAATCTGGGTATGATTTGAAATTCTAGATTTTTATTTAGAATTTTAAATTTTTTGGATTATAATTTTGAATTTGAAGGATTTTGAATATATGATTCATTAAATTATATTATTTTAATTTTATTAATTTTTAATTATTAGAATTTTAAAGCTTTGAATTTGTTATTTTTAAATTTTGTTTTGTATATATATTTCTTTTTATTTTTTTAATCTTAGATTTTTTTAGTTTTAATATTTGTATTTTTGAATCTGTGTGTTTATGGATTTTCTCTTTGGTTAACTTCTTTTCATGCAAAATACAAAATCCTTCCTTTTAATTTCAAGATTCTGCTTTTTGAGATTCGGCATCAAAAGGCAATTCGGAATTTTCAATATTATAATATCGATTACAAGATTATTGATACATTTATGACTTTCAGTTGCAATAAAATAAACAAATTCTGAATATTTAAGTTTTTTCACTAGAACTTTTGCAAACAAACATCGCGCGAAGGAACGTCACGCGTAGGAACGTCACGCGAATAGCTCTTTCCTTGGCCGTTTTTTGGGTGTTTTTTATATGGAGTTTTGCGTTCCTTCCTAGCTGCATAATGTTGTCATAAGATTGTTCAAAATGCATGTTAAAAAAAAGTTTTTTACAAAAAATATACCGTACAGATAATGGTACAGATATTCGCCATGCTTGGTGCAGATAAGACAGATTTTTGGACCCTCTGATACAGACGAGCATGTGGTAACACTGCTCGGCTGTGCTTCGGCTCGGCAGCCACTCACTGGGTAGTGCTTGGTAGCCCGTGGCAGTGTTCGGACACGCTTTTATTTTATTTTTTCACGCGAAATCGACGCCGAGAAGCGAAGGTCGAGGAGTTGAGCGACGTTCATCGGGACGCAAATTTTCTCTGGTGCCGAGTCAACACACCAAGGGCAGCGGCGGAAACCAAAATCCGGCTACTACCTCCTTACGAAGCCGAAACCTGCCATAAAACCGGAGCAACCCGTCAACAAACCGGAGACAGCCCCGCGGCCGCTAGGTGGTCCGAAGGAGATCTGATGTGCGGGAGAACCAGCGACCAGGCCGCACGTGTCAAAGGTTTCCGGATGAATTGCAGCGAGGCCATGGCGGCGCGAACGAACCCGAGGTGGCACGGTTAATGTCTGCTGTGCGAATGAACCGGCAGCCATGGACGTTTCGCAGAATGACGGAGAAGGTGCAGCAGAGATCATCGGGGCACTGGGTGGAGCGCCAGCGGACGAAGAAGAGGCAGAGGAAGTGGGTCAGTGGTGCGAATTAGAGGAGAAAAAAAGTGAGAATAAAATTTCAATGCGAAAAGACGACAATAAATGATTCTGTGACTAAATTTTGGGCTTGTTTTTTTTTGTGCGTAAAGAAGGAAAGATTGTAAATTTCCCCCGGATAAACTTTTTGGAACCGGGTTGGTTCCAACCCGATTGTCCCAAATCATTCTGCGATATTCTGGTGCACCTCCTGGTAATCTTCATGGCCTCCTTCCAAATTGGTGCTCAAACTTCAATGTGTGTGTGTGTGCACGGTTGTGCGCGTGAGAAATAAAATACCAATGCGAGGTCCGCCTCGGATGATATCTCGGTAGGCACTGAACTTTTCTGAGGCTAAGTGCTAACTTAAATAGTATCGCACGGCACGTTGCAACCATGTTGCAACATTCTCGCGTGACAGTTCCACGGAAGGAGGAGGCAAGGCAAAATTTGCTAAGTGCTAGATACTTGAATCTGATTAATGTGTTCGGGAAAGGTTGTGCTTGACCAATCAGCGTTCGCTATTCTTTAGAAGTTTTATGTTAACTTTTAAGTACTTAAATAAATAAGTACTGTAATAAACATGTTTTAAGATCATTATGAAAGTCTTCATCTTTCGTTTGGTGGGTAAAACGTTCAAATTGGTCGAGAGGGAAAAAAGATACAATCGTTTGAAATCTTGCACTTTTTTCGAAAGTTTGCTTCTACGCGTTACATATCGCTTCGCAAAAAATCTGGATTGCTACCCTTGTATAGAGCCCTAAGACAAAGTTCTTTGTCAAAATCAAAGCAAAATGATAAACAAGGATTTGAAATTTAGTGCATTTGAATCTTGACATAATTATAATTTTAACAAGCTCGAGAAGTTTGGTTTCGCGTCCGTAAGCTTCGAATATTAAAAGGACCTTAAACTCTACCATGCAAAATGGTGAAGAAAGTGCTTATTTATAAAAATAATGCAGTCCTCTCATTTTTTTTCAAAAAATGTTTCCAGTGTTTTCGAAGCAAGCAAAAAATATCGCATTCAATACAGTACACTTCAATCTGAAATCCCTGCTCAATACACAAGGACCATCATCTGCAATCGTTGCCAAACAACTCCGGTCCTTTGGTCCATGGTGAACCCGGGATGCGAAAATCGGTATGTTACGCATAATTTTTCGCCATAATCCCCCGGATCACCCCCGCATACCACGTCCCGTCCATCATCATCATCATCCTCGTCCGCACAAGTACAAAAACATCCATGAAACAAATATTGGCTGCTGCTGCTGCATATCGATCCAGTCGTCGTCGTCGGAACGTTGGAACCAAAACAGAAGAACTGTTTCGTGCTCCGTCCATTCCGCCCATGACCATCAGTCTGGTGATCCAAACTTGTCCTTGATGTTGATTGCTTTCAGGGGTTCTCTTTTTTCTGGGGAGTTGGTCAGTAATTAAAATTTGAAGAATTGAATTTGAATTTAAAATTTACGGATTTTTTCAAGCAATTTTAAAAGAGTTTAATGAAAGATTTTTTTTATTTAACAACATAACTAAAACTCCACTTTTTCTGCGAGTGAAATACTTCTCCACAAACAAACCGCTAGGAAATTTGCGAAAAATCGTCAGCAAGAGTAAGCAAAGGGGGTGGTGGCATTTTTTTCCGTTTTTCCTCGCATGCGTCACTAAGAGAGGCAACAAAAAAAGCACGCAACGGCAATAAAACAGAGAAGAGCAGTTCTCTAGGATTTCGGTCATTCGATTTTTTTTGTATTTTTTAATCCGACTGAAACTTTTTTGGTGCCTTCGGTATGCCCAAAGAAGCCATTTTGCATCATTAGTTTGTCCATATAATTTTCCATACAAATTCGGCAGCTGTCCATACAAAAATGATGTATGAAAATTCAAAAATCTGTATCTTTTGAAGGAATTTTTGATCGATTTGGTGTCTTCGGCAAAGTTGTAGGTATGGATACGGACTACACTGGAAAAATAATACACGGTAAAAAAATTTGGTGATTTTTTATTTAACTTTATCACTAAAACTTGATTTACAAAAAACACTATTTTTAATTTTTTTATTTTTGATATGTTTTAGAAGGCATAAAATGCCAACTTTTCAGAAATTTCAGGTTGTGCAAAAATCACTGACCGAGTTATGAATTTTTAATCAATACTGATTTTTCAAAAATCGAAATTTTGGTCGTAAAATTTTTCAACTTCATTTTCGATGTAAAATCAAATTTGCAATCAAAAGTACTTTACTGAAATTTTGATAAAGTGCACCGTTTTCAAGTTATAGCCATATTTAAGTGACTTTTTTGAAAATAGTCGCAGTTTTTCATTTTTTTAAATTAGTGCACATGTTTGCCCAGTTTTGAAAAAAATATTTTTGAAAAGCTGAGAAAATTCTCTATATTTTGCTTATTTGGACTTTGTTGATACGACCTTTAGTTGCTGAGATATTGCAATGCAAAGGTTTAAAAACAGGAAAATTGATGTTTTCTAAGTTTCACCCAAACAACCCACCATTTTCTATCGTCAATATCTCAGCAACTAATGGTCCGATTTTCAATGTTAATATATGAAACATTTGTGAAATTTTCCGATCTCTTCGAAAAAATATTTTGGAATTTTCAAATCAAGACTAACATTTCACAAAGGCCAAACATTCAATATTACGCCCTTTTAAAATGTTTGTCTTGATTTGAAAATTCAAAAATATTTTTTCGAAAAGATCGGAAAATTTCACAATTGTTTCATATATTAACATTGAAAATCGGACCATTAGTTGCTGAGATATTGACGATAGAAAATGGTGGGTTGTTTGGGTGAAACTTAGAAAACATCAATTTTCCTGTTTTTAAACCTTTGCATTGCAATATCTCAGCAACTAAAGGTCGTATCAACATAGTCCGAATAAGCAAAATATAGAGAATTTTCTCAGCTTTTCAAAAATATTTTTTCAAAACTGGGCAAACATGTGCACTAATTTAAAAATGAAAAACTGCGACTATTTTCAAAAAGTCACTTAAATATGGCTATAACTTGAAAACGGTGCACTTTATCAAAATTTTAGTAAAGTACTTTTGATTGCAAATTTGATTTTACATCGAAAAATGAAGTTGAAAAATTTTACGACCAAAATTTCGATTTTTGAAAAATCAGTATTGATTAAAAAATCATAACTCGGTCAGTGATTTTTGCACAACCTGGAAATTTCTGAAAAGTTGGCATTTTATGTCTTCTAAAACATATCAAAAAATAAAAAAATAAAAATAGTGTTTTTTGTAAATCAAGTTTTAGTGATAAAAGTTAAATAAAAAATCACCAAATTTTTTTTACCGTGTATTATTTTTTTCCAGTGTAGTCCGTATCCATACCTACAACTTTGCCGAAGACACCAAATCGATCAAAAAATTCCTTCAAAAGATACAGATTTTTGAATTTTCATACATCATTTTTGAATGGACAGCTGCCGAATTTGTATGGAAAATTATATGGACAAACTAATGATGCAAAATGGCTTCTTTGGGCATACCGAAGGCACCAAAAAAGTTTCAGCCGGATTAAAAAATACAAAAATTAAAATTGAAGAAAAAAGACCGATTTCGTAGAGAATTGCTCAGAAACTGGCCGAATTGGCAGGGTAGTAAAAAAATTGTTTACTTTTGGCTCAGCCTGGCTACGACTGCCAGCACCAATTCGTCACGAACGCAACGTCATCATATTTGCAGTCCCGACACAAATTTGAGGGTTTTCCAGAAAACAGTCTTGATTAGGGGGGTTGTGTACTTGGGGAAGATCTTCTTTTTTTATTTCACGATAATGTTGTTTCTTGTGTTTTGCTCGACCGGAAATGGCAACGAATGTTGCCAATGTTGATAAGCACGAATTCTTAGATTTTGGTTCAACTTTTGGAAGAGCTCAGTTTTGAACTTCGACTAATAAGTTTCACTAAAATATATTGGAATTATTGGAATGACTAATCTTTCAGGTTGACCAATGACCACTAAATCAAATTTGTTTCACTTCACTGAGTCTCTAACATGATGTTTTTCTCCCTTTTCCCTCGTTCCAGGTAATATCTTCGGAGTACAAACTACTCAGGATAAATGAACACCCAGCCATCACTTTGGCAACAGTTGACCCCGAAAGCCAGGACTCGGTTGCGCGCGTCTTAATTGGTCCGATTTGTCGGAGCAATTTTCCAAACGACCGGCCTAATCTAGCGAACCGTCACCAATCAAGCAATACTGACGACGACTTGGCAGAGACCGGGAGCAGAAGGAATTAAGACATCTCCAGAACGTGGAACCTTTTAACGCAAATGGCGCGTCGCCCGACCAACCGTGAAAACGTTTTTCCCTCCATTAGAGACTTTTATTGGCAAACCACTTCACAGCTCACGTTTAAAAAAAAAGTTTAAAAAAATCCTTGCAATTTGCCAAAAAGGGAATAACGCGGGCGCACGTGGAAAACGCAAACCGGGAGTTGGTCCTAAAATTTTATCACTTTTAATAAAGGTTCGTGGACCTTCTCCGTCGTGTTCCAGATAAAAAAGGTCATTGACTAAATGGCGATTGGAGGTGCCTTGCAGAGGGGGTGCCAGCTTTCACTTTTTAGAAAAGGGAAAAAAATGGGACGCTAAGTGATGTTAGATGAACGTGAAAAAAGGACGATGTGTACTGTTCAACCATCGTTAAAATAATGTCTGAATGTACTTCTGGTTAAGGATGTGTGCAACATTTGACAGAGCTTTGACAGAGTTGTAAAATTTTGACCGTTTCACAGAAATTTAATAAAAATCGATTTTCAAACAGTTTTATTGTATGCAACCTCGAAAAAATCGAAAATTCTGACGACATTTATTTTAAAAATACTCGAACTCCTGAAATAATTCAGTTTAAACTTGTTTCTACTTGAACTACAACTAGATTATTTTGTACATTTTTGGGCCTCTTTAAAAAAAATGATAAAGCTTGTCAAAACGAACATTTCTCTTCTGGAATAAATATGAGAAAAAAACGTTTAAAAATGTTCATTTTCAAATTAAGATAAAATGAGTTCAACAAAAAAGACCTCCGAAATATTTTCAAAAATTGTACCCTAGAATGTGTACTATAGATGCTTCTTAGAGTGAGGTCAAACTTCATCACCTTTTTAAGTTATTCACATTTCAAAATGGCGTATGCCATAAGGTCCAATTATCAGTTCCTTGGAAGAGAAATGTGTGTTTTGATAAGCTCTACAAATGCCTAGAAGATACCAACTCGCTACGACTCACTCAAAAAACGCATTTTTTAAAGGCGCTATCTCATCATCCCGCTAAAATAATTCTGAGCCACCCTCAGATTTGGACCACCCTAATGTCCACCAAAAGATGTCCCTATTAAACCTGATCATTTGTTCCGAAGACGCCAAAGCTCTGAAAATCAACGTGTGGCCGCTATCAATTTTGTCACGCTACATTTTTGTTTTGAACCGCTAATGGATATGATTTTAAAAAAAATGAAAAATTAAAAAATGTTAACGAAAAATATTTCACAAAAAAACTAAATTTGCAATCAAAAATGAGTTAAAAAAAAATTAAAAATGTGAACCGATTTGGAGTTCAGTTACTTTTAGGTAATAATTTTAAGATTTTTTTTAATCTTATTTAAACAACTACTGCCCAAATTTTTTTCCAAAATTTCTATTTTTCTCGTGTACATGAGGTCATTTTGAGCAACTTTTGTTTTACGAAATACTTTACTTCTTTATGTTTTGTTTTATTTTTTTCTTGTTTTATTTTTAGTATTTTAATATGCATTTATTTTCTTTAGTTTATCTTGATTTTTGAAAGTATTTGGCCTTTTTTACCACCACCACATTGTTACACCCACAGTTGGACAGCACCATCCGAGAGAATAAAGAACACGATCTGGTAATATAAAGGTACTGTGAACGGACACAGAGGATAAATCCAGAGATTGGCGAGAGCGTTGTTCTCATGGGTTCATTTTCAAAACAGCTCATCAAAAAAAAAGTGAATAAATATAAACCCAAGACCTTTGACATATCAAACCGTGCCATTGCCGTATCGGCCACCAAAGTTCGATGACTATGAGTTTGCTACTCAATGCGATGAACTGTATCAATGATCAAATGAACATAATTTCATGGTGGTTCACCCACGAGAGTTTTATTCTTCCATTTAATTTTGGTGGAGCTTTTCTCTAATAATGAAACATAAAATACATAAAACAAGTGAAATAAAGTTTTTCGTAGAGCAATATTTGCTCAAAATGACTTCCTGGACAGGGTAAAAAAAAATGAAGAGAGAGCTCTACCAATATTAAATAGAAGAAAAACAATTCGATCATTTGTTCATGCAATGTCAAAATATAGATTTTTGATCATATTTTGAGTGTCTATGTAAAATGATCATAAAAACCAAAAATATGACCCAAAATCGATATTTCGACTTATTGGCTCAATTCTGAGGGCAGCTTCAGATTCAGCGTACAGCAAACAAATACGATGGTGAACACGAAAGAATTCAAACCAAGCACTAACAGCAAGAGCTGACGCCTTAGCCCGCTCGGCCATCAGTCCGATGAATAATGGGAAGGTTAAATGCATAATGCAATTCTCTACGAAATCGGTCTTTTTTCTATAATTTTAATTTTTATATTTCTAAATCTGACTGAAACTTTACTGATGCCTTCGGTATGCCCAAATAAGCCATTTTGCATCATTAGTTTGTCCATATAATTTTCCATACAAATTTGTCAGCTGTCCATACAAAAATGATGTATGAAAATTCTAAAATCTGTATCTTTTGAAGGAATTTTTTGATCGATTTGGTGCCTTCGGCAAAGTTTGAGGTATGGATAAGGACTACTCTGGAAAAATGTGATACACGGTAAAAAAATGTAGGTGATTTCAAATTTCACTTTGTGTCACTAAAACTTGATATAAAAAAAACTATTTTGATTTTTTTTTTTTCATTATTTGATATGTTTTAGGGTACATCAAATGCCAACTTTTCAGAAATTTCCAGAAAGGGCAAAACATCTTTTACCAAGTTATACATTTTTGAATCAATACTGATTTTTTCAAAAATTGAAGTAATAGTAGCAATAATTATTCAATGTCATTTTTCGGTGTTAAATCAAATTTGCAATCAAAAAGTAATTCAGTGAAATTTTGATAAATTGCAACGATTTAAAATTAGAGCCATTTTTGGTGACTTTTTTTAAAAAAAAGTTGCAGTTATTTATTTTTTAATTTGCAATCAAAAAGTAATTTAGTGAAATTTAGATAAATAGCACTGATTTAAAATAAGAGCCATTTTTGGTGACTTTTTTGTTAAAAAAAAGTAGCAGTTATTTTTTTTTTTTAATTAGTGCCCTTGTTTGCCCACTCCTGAACAAAATATTTTTGAAAAACTGAGAAAATTCTCTAGATTTTACTTTTTTGAACATTGTTAATACGACCTTTAGTTGCTGAGATATTGCCATGCAAAGATTTAAAAACAGGAAAATTGATGTTTTCTAGGTCTCACCCTAACAACCCACAATTTTCTAATGTTGACATCTCAGCAACTATTGGTCTGATTTTCAATGTTAAAACATGAAACATTTAAAATTATCAGATCTTTTCGAAAAAAAGGGCAAAACAGTCGATATTATGCCCTGTGGATTGGAAAGTTCAATAACTTTCTAGATGACATAAAACAACACCAAAAATATTCCGGAAAAACCGTAAACCACCCTAATTTTCAACCAAACCAAACCACTTGCAACAACTCTTCTGAAGACACCTACGAAACTTCACATTTTTTCGGAAAATCAATTTTTTAATTTAATTTTGTGATCTTGACCACTGTGCATTGTAGTAAAAATTTCAGGAATTAATTTTGCCATTCATGCTAAAAAAGTGTGTAGAGCACATGTTCATCAAATTTTAACGTTTATGAGATATTCCAAGTTAAATCTTGAACTTCCTTTTTTTGTGAAAACATGAAGTTAAATACAAATAAAGCAAAAAAAAGTTCATTCAGATAACATTTTCTATCTATCTTTAAAACAATCCAGCACACCAGAAACTAAACCAAAATTTAATTCCACAACAACGAGAACAGGAGAGAAATAAAAAAGTGTGCATCGCAATCTACAATCTGCGCCACCCGGCCAAAGAGGTGTGATAACTGATGGGGAATTTTCCACCCAAACGAACCCATTTTTATCTCTCTGTACCATCTTGCCACATCGGTGTGTTGTCGGGTTGGTTCTGCCCTGCTGTGTGCAGAGTGCATCCTAGACGAACACGCTCGCCGTTATGTGTATACCTTAACTCCTTCCTGAGGACCGTACTAGCTCGGCCTTAACGCGCGCGCCAGTAAAAACAATAAAAAGTATTTACACTTTAGTGCAATCTTGCTGCCAGGAATGCGATTTCCGCACGTCTCCCCTCCGCGGCAAAAATGGCGCACTTTTTATCCTGGAAATGGCTGAGCGGAGAGCTACGAGAGTGCAAAAATTTGAAATATATGGTGAAAGTGACACAGCAGCAGCCACTGTGAGAGGGGAATACTGCATTACGTCGAATGTTTTTGTTGCCCCAAATGGCCAGCAAAGGTCCCTGCTTCCAGAGTGGGTGAATGCATGATGGAAGGTAGAGGGTGACTGGCCAAAAAAAACTTTAAGAAAATACTTATGATGAGCTATGATTTTTCAAGAATTAGTTGCTCAAGGGACAATAATGCAAGATAATAGCTGAAGGAACAAAGGGGTGGGTCTCGTGGCGCAGGGGTAGCGGCTTCGGCTGCCGATCCCGATGATGCTATGAGACGCGGGTTCGATTCCCGCCTTATCCACTGAGCTTCTATCGGATGGTGAAGTAAAACGTCGGTCCCGGTTTCTCCTGTCTCGTCAGAGGCGCTGGAGCACAAATCCCACGTTAGAGGAAGGCCATGCCCCGGGGGGCGTAGTGCCAATAGTTTCGTTTTAGCTGAAGGAACAATCGTTCCATGAACAATGATTGTTCAAGAAACAATCGTTCAACGAACAATCTTTCAAGGAGCGGTCGTTCAAGGAACAGTTGTTAATGGAAAATGTGTTCAAGGAACAGGTGTTCAAGGAACAATTGTACAAGAAACAATCGATCATGGATCAGTTGTTCAAGAAACTGTTGTTCAAGGAATTGTTGTTTAAGGAACAATTGTTCATGGCACAGTTGTTTATGGAACAAATGTTCAAGGAACAATCGTTCATGGTACAATTGTGCATGGAACAAATGTTCAGGGAACAATCGTTCAAGGAACAGTTGTTCAAGGAACAATCGCTCGAGGAAAAGTTGTTTAAGGAACAATTGGATGGATTAGTTGTTCAAGGAACAATTGTTCAATGAACAATTTTTCGAGGAATAGTTGTTCAAGGAACAGGTGTTCAAGGAACAAGTGTTCAAGGAACAGGTGTTCAAGGAATGGTTGTTAATGGAACAATTGTTAAAGGAACAATCGATCAAGGAACAATCGCTCGAGGAAAAGTTGTTTAAGGAACAATTGGATGGATTAGTTGTTCAAGGAACAATTGTTCAATGAACAATTTTTCGAGGAATAGTTGTTCAAGGAACAGGTGTTCAAGGAACAAGTGTTCAAGGAACAGGTGTTCAAGGAATGGTTGTTAATGGAACAATTGTTAAAGGAACAATCGATCAAGGGACAGTTGTTCAAGGAACAAATCGTTCAACGAAAAATCGTTCAAGGAACAATCGTTTAAGGAACAATTGTTCAAGGAACAATTGTTCAAGGAGAAGTTGTTCAAGGAACAGTAGTTAATGGAACATGTGTTCAAGGAACAAATCTTTTAAGGAACAATCGGTTTAGGAACGATCGTTCAAGGAAAAGTTGTTCAAGGAAAAATCGTTCAAGGAGCAATCGGTCTAAGAGAAAAAAAAACTTTCTAGGAAAAATCGTTCATAAAATTTATTCTGAAAACTTTTAAAGGATTAATCCATTAAAAAACAGTTATAAATTAAAAAAAACTCGACACCATGCCAAACGAGCAAAGCAGCTCCCAAAACACCTCCCGAGTGTCAAAAATTGTAGAAAATTTACGAACGCGTCGTCGTCGTCGACAGTAAAAGTAATGGATTAGACAAATAAAAATAAACCAGTTGGCAGCACCATCATCAAGAGGGTGGCATTAAATTTATTGCAGTCGCGAGCGAAAAATGCACGCAGAATTTTCCGCGGCGTTTTTTTTTTCGGAGGAAAACTCCGTAAGGGAAAATGACAGCCATTAGACGATTCTCGTGGGGCGAGCTTTTCCCGGTGGGTGGCGATGGAATTTTAACTTTATGGGATAGGCTTTTAAAAGTTTCCGCCCATTCCAGGGAGGGGGAGGGGACGACGAACCCAGAATCATCTGTTGAATGAATTCACCTGAGCTTATTTTTCATTCATTTCACCCTGGCCTTCCCGTCACCCCCAGTTGGTGTTAATTTGATTGTGCTGCAACGATAAGGATGTTTTTATTGCGAAACTTTCCGGCCGGGAAAATGGCAGCCGACGACGACGACGACGGTGTGGCATTTGAATGTTTTGGTGTTTAGATTGGAATTTGGAGAAACATTAACGGGCGGTGATTTCTGCTGGCTTGTTGTGGAAGTTTTGCTTTGAAGGGGAAGAAGCAAAGTTTTATGGAAAACGAAGTGATTTTTTTCCGCCCTTTTTGGAGCTTTTCCGACGACATTCGCAGCGCATTAACACTTGTCACAAGTCGTTTGACTTTTTCAGCTCTTTATGTGACAGGAACCTCTTCAGAAATTCTTTGATGGCTTGGAATTCAATCAGGAATGAGAATGAGACTGTCTGAGTTAAATGGTGAAATTGACTTAAAAAAAAATTAACTAGAAATTGAGAAATTCTTGCTGCCTTCTCAAGACCTCATCAATCCTTCTAAATTGGTTGCATGAATTTTAACAAATTACCTTCCACCTAACTAAACTCCGTAAACGAGTCCTGTTTTGTCTAACCCTAAAAGCGAGAAGGAAAAGACTTCTTCGGTCCAAAACTCGATTAATTAAATTGATTTTTGGACGATCGGTTGCTCACAGAGAACCAACACATCGCCCCAGACTCCGTACTTCAGTTTAAGCACCGAAGAAAAAAAAAACATGTTTTCAAATTTCAAGGTATCGAATTTGCTACCTCTCATTTCGGAGAGCAAATTTCATCGGTGCACAGTATCGGTGTTGACTATCCCTGCCCTCGTACTTTTCCGAAACGCTTCCGGCAATTTAATTTGCTCCCCTGAAATGAATTTTCATGCATCCATTGGCCAGAATAGAGGCCAACAAGCCACAAGTCGACAAGGGAAGGGGCATGATGTATGGTTTTTGGTCCATTTAGTCGGGAAAATGAAGGTAATTTTGCCAACTTGCCGGGAATTTGCGAACCCAGTTAGCATGTTCTCACCAGTTGCCCGGAGACCTGGACCAGGGGTCCCGGTTCACATAATTTGATTCTGATTGATTTGTAGTGGCTTTTAGAGTAGTTGCCCGGCTCAAATGAGCCACTTAAAGTGAGCACTGGAAGACAAAAATCGGATAAATTGTCAAAAATCAAAAAATTTTAACTGACCAAAAAAATGATAAAGTTCAAATTCTAAGAAGCATCAACGTTTTTATTATTATTTTTTAAATAAAAACAGATTTATTTCCGTGTGCAAACCTGCACGAAATTGCCAACTTCAGTGGTGCAAAGGTAATTAGCGTGGGCCTGGTTTGGCGTCCTTCATGTTGCTGGTGCTAACGCAAACTGACTGCAAGTGAGCTCTAATAGCGACCGGATCAAAAGCCGGAAGCTTTCAGAAATATCCAATGGCCCCTCCCGGATATAAACTATCTATTTTGCTAATAAACTTCCGTTGCGATAACACTCCCAGCATGAATTTGGCAAATCGCCAGTGTCGTCTGTTAGAAAGCAGAATTTAACTGGAAATTGGCTGCCAATACACTTTTTTTTAAATACCTACTGATTAATTTACAGTTTAAAAATTTTTAGGATTTAAAATTGCATGGTTCGTTTTAAATTGAACAAGTGAAATTTCTCATAAATATATGAAAATTTACACATTTTTACAGGCAATAAAACATTTATTTTTCTGCCACAAACTACGTTCACATTCCCAGATGATTTTAATATCGTGAAAGAGTATAATCAGAGCACCTTTTGTGCTAGGTAAAAGTTGAGGTTATAATATTACAAAGAAAAGGAGCATCTCTCTACCAAAACCAGAAATGGATTTTATTCGTATTTTTTTATTTGGCTCAAACTTTGTGGGGGCCTTCCCTATGACCAAAGAAGCTATTTTGTGTCATTGTTTCATCCATAAAAGTCTCCATACAATTTTGGCAGCTGTCCATACAAAAATGGTACGTAAATATTTAAACAGCTGTAACTTTTGATTGAATTTTCTAATCAATTTGTTGTCTTCGGCAAAGTTGTAGGTATTAAAGAGGACTATTGAGAAAAAAAATACAGCAATTCCATTTGAAAAGAGCCTAAACCAAAAAAAAAGTTCTCCGATCGGGCTCAAAATTTTTCTGGGGGTTCCTTGGCCAAAATAATTAGACCCGTATTTTTTTTTGTTTGGCCATTAGGGTGACCTACATTGTGCTAGGGTGGTTCAAAAAATGGAAATTTTCGCCATTTTTCGCAAAAAACCTCTTTTAGACAATTACATAGCCAATTTTCTGAACATTCAAAAAAAAAAATAGGAAAAAATGGTTACTCATGGTCACTATTTAAAAAAAATTAAAATCGCAAATATTTCGTTAAAATCAAACTTTCGGTGGCTATATCTTGAAAACGGAGCATTTTATCAAAAAAATGTTGAAAGTACTTTTCGATTGCAAATTCAATTTTACATAAAAAATTAAGGACAGTTTTTTTTCGGCGTAAAATTTGTTTTTTTTTTCAAAAATCACGTTTTGTCCAAAAATTCATAACTTGGTGGCAGATTTTTTGACCAAACAATTAAAAAAAAATCATGGAAAAAATACATCTGGAATTTTACCTTAAAAATGTTTAAAATCATCACTGTACTTGTTTTTTTGTCACAATTACAGTAAAGAGATAAAACACCTTCAAATTTTGATCCTTCCAAAATCACTTGTTTTCCTTTGTGCTTGTTACCCTGCAGATCATACACAATTTAAATAAAAAATATAATAGCCTAACATTGGGAAATGTATCTTAAAATGTAAATTCCCATCATTACATGTGTAATGTTATATATTTACATATTTAAAAGCTATAAATTTGTAAGGTGTTATATTACCTCTTTTATTATGTAATATTACAAAATTAGAGGTAAAATTGAACATTTAGAAAATGTGTATATTTCCAGTTATAATATTATCATTGTTGTGAAATGTGAATGGATCGCATTGCGCGTAAGATCCTAGAAAATAAATTACTCGTATTGATATAACTTTATTTATTTCATTTATAAAAAAAATCCATGTGCAAGTTGCTTTCCTAGGCAAAATTATGAAAAGCAAAAAAAAATGTATCAATAAACCTAGGTATGTGGACAGAGGTAATTTCAGAGAAAATATTTAGTTTTAGCATTAAAGAAGTAAAAATAACTTAATTTTATTTGAAATCAAACATTTATCAACAAGATTAGAAAAAGATTTCTTTTCCTTTCGTACGAAATGATGAAACTCCGACAAAAATATTGGTGCAATTAATTTTTCAGATACATAATGATACCACCCAGTTAGAGTTTGTCCTAAAGCTTCGAATATTTTCAGGCGAAAACTCGAAGGCCATTTTTTATTTAAGAGGTACATTATGGGTATGGGTCGCAAGATAATTATATTTAATTAAGAAAAACATATTGGATTGACACTATTAAAAAATAAAGTAAGGGTACTCAGTCTTTAATGTTACTCTATGATTCACTTTAAAAAATGTGTATCGATAATGCACTTTGTCGATCTATTATGATAAGCCAACAAGAACACATTCACGTCCAGCGTAAAACGCGCAATGTGTAAATGTGCTGGCGTTTTTGCTTCGACTTGACGACTTGTCGATCTTTCGAGCGAGAACGTGCCGGAACTTCAAATTTGATGTTCAGAATATGATTCTGTATAAAACCAAAAATTTAATAGGAAAAAATAGGGTAAAAATAAGACGAAAAACACTAATATGGCTATATCTCTAGAAATACATTTTAGAAAAGCTTCAAATTTTGGGCCCAAGCAGTTTATGGTGCATGTTTTCGAATGGCTTTTTGTTTGAAACTGAAATCTTTTAATTTGATAGTGTTATCTGTAAAAAAGTCCAAAAAATACCTCTAAAAATGGCTTTGATCACATTCATTGGTCGAAAATTGTGAATCGACAAATAAAGTGTTCGTCTCCAACCCCATGGCTACAAATCTGAAATATAAAAATTGTGAATTTTACGAGCAGTTTTCCAATGATGGAAGACACAAGTTTTTAAGAGCGGATACAGACATCGCTCAAGTATTTCAGAAAAAGAGCTCCAAAAATCAGGCTTTGAGTTCCGGGTTTCGAGCCAAAAATTCAATCGAAAGAGTGCATCAAAACCTTCGAATTAGTAGTATGATTTTTTTTCTGGGACGATTCCTCACCGTGCACGAATTTTATTAAGATTTCTGGGAAAAGCGTTTTTCCAGAAGCAAACCTTAAAACTTTCTTTTGTAAGAAAGGCAAAAACTTAAATTATGATCAACCTTGTTTTTATTCTGAACCGAGTATTTCCAAGAAGAATCGTTTTTTTGTATGATTGAACAAGTATTAAAATCCAACTCAGCACATTTAAAGAATTAATTGGGGACACCCAAGAGTCCAAAATATGTTCTTCCACCAAACGTCTCCATCACAAGTCAATCATTAAGCAATCAATAAAACCGAAATAATCTCCCTCCCTCATCCTTCCCCACGAGGCGACATTCCCAAGGGGTACCTATTCGGGATTGAGGCCGTTGACGTCTTTATCCTGATTGACGAACTGACGAACAACTGCGGTTGATAGACTTTTCTTCTTTCGTCCATCTTTTCCCGGAGTTGGTCGCAGAAATTAGATTTGTAAACGTGCCATCGCACGGAAAAAAGTCCTTCCGTGATACCCACTGGAGAATTCCGGGAAACTTGCCAAGAAGGAGGAATAAGAAAAACGGAAACCACTTTCAGCAGTTTTGCAATTGAAAGTCTACTCAATTATTTAAGACCTGTGCTCTGCGATGGGGAGAGAAACTTTCAGCCAACCCACCCCTCGAACGAACCGACCGGTGGAAGCTTTTCACCTTTTCCACCAGCAGACGCTTAAATGAGACCTTGATTGAGTCCAACTCAAAAGAGATCCCCCCGAAGCAGCAGCACGTGTGTGTGTGAGCTAAAAGCTGCCGCCGCACACCTCCGGGAAAATGGCAAACCTGAATGAAAATTCATTTACCGTGTTCCGCTGGAACAAACCGGGAATTTCCCCGAGGTGGGATGTCAGCACTTCATCTTTTGATTGGGAAAAGTTTGTGTTTTTTCCTCGCACGCTTCATCCTGGGCAGAGTGAGATGCTTTTTTGTTGGCCTCACATCTGATTCTGTTGCAAGAGCAGAAGACGATGAACTGAACTTTGTTTTTTTGTTTCCTTCAGGGTGCGAGTTTTGCCCGAGAGTGTGTGTGAGTGGCGAACGTAATCGGCAAATGGTTGAAAGTTCGATTGTTGGAAAGTTTTACCGCCAACCGGTAGAGTTGGAAATCAAGCAAAGGATTTAATTAAATTTACTCAATCACGCTGTTTGATTTGGCTGCCCAATGGCCAAATACACTCTGGTGGGCACATGCTCAACTGTGATTCGGTGGAATTTAAACAGAAAAAATAATTCTTGATTTCTTGTAGACAAAAAAAAATAAAACATAAAACATAAAACATAAAACATAAAACATAAAACATAAAACATAAAACATAAAACATAAAACATAAAACATAAAACATAAAACATAAAACATAAAACATAAAACATAAAACATAAAACATAAAACATAAAACATAAAACATAAAACATAAAACATAAAACATAAAACATAAAACATAAAACATAAAACATAAAACATAAAACATAAAACATAAAACATAAAACATAAAACATAAAACATAAAACATAAAACATAAAACATAAAACATAAAACATAAAACATAAACATAAAACATAAAACATAAAACATAAACATAAAACATAAAACATAAAACATAAAACATAAAACATAAAACATAAAACATAAAACATAAAACATAAAACATAAAACATAAAACATAAACATAAAACATAAAACATAAAACATAAAACATAAAACATAAAACATAAAACATAAAACATAAAACATAAAACATAAAACATAAAACATAAACATAAAACATAAAACATAAAACATAAAACATAAAACATAAAACATAAAACATAAAACATAAAACATAAAACATAAAACATAAAACATAAAACATAAAACATAAAACATAAAACATAAAACATAAAACATAAAACATAAAACATAAAACATAAAACATAAAACATAAAACATAAAACATAAAACATAAAACATAAAACATAAAACATAAAACATAAAACATAAAACATAAAACATAAAACATAAAACATAAAACATAAAACCAAAAAACCAAAAAACAACTTTTCCGTGCATCAAGTATTATGAAGTTCAAAATTTTCAAGTGTTATCAGGAACGGTTCAATGTTGCTCACACACACACACACACCTGGAATGCAGCCGGACCTTTCGCGGCCATGATGGTCAACATGGGACGGTCGGTATTTGATTTACAGGTGCAACGTGCCGCCACCGTCGGGGTAGCCACACTTGACACGGGGTTTCCGCTCAAATACCAGTTGCGCGCTTCGATAGGGGTGTAAAATTTGCGAGACCGTGATGACGCTGGAAATGGTCAAATTGTTGCACAGCTTGAAGTGTGGTGGTGAGTGGAAATATTGGGATTTATTTTGAGCAATTGTGTTTACATTTTTGTGGAATCAGCGAGATGATACCATTCAGTTCCGTTTGATTCACAGGAAATGGAATGATTTAAGTTAAAGGTGATGCTGATTTTCTAGAACTCACGTACTTCATTAAGCAGAGTAAAAACGACAAAAGGTGGTGGAAAGAAGTGGGAAAACTACGCAGTCATCTGCCGTCGATTTGTTTTTTTTTTCGATCAATTTTCATTTTATCGTTTGGTGAGTTGAGTTGACTTTTTTCTGAATTTAATCTAGTTTCCAACTCCATGAAAATTTATTTACATATTATGTTGAAGGATGTAACTATGCTTTCAGGTTTCTAAAGGTGTTACCTTTCAATTGTTCTTTAATGGGATCAGGAAACAATTTCCCCTGTTTAGGAAAATACTTTCAAACATGAAGTCTTCCTCCAAACTCTCACACACATGCACACTTAATCAATTTTCCAATCAACTCACCCATACAATCTGCTCCACCCGGGGTGGTTCCGAGCGCTCCTTTAGACGACGACCCGGAGGCCATTTGCACCCATTACACTATTTATCCTTTCAACTCGGAAATCCTCACGCCCAGGAACCTCTCCAAGTAACTTCGAAACACCTATAGATGCTTTCTTCTCGGGAAAAAAATAAAATCTCGACGACCACCGCCGTCGCCCAAGGTAGTGCCGAAAAGCCCCTGCCAGGCCCCCAGAAGTCCATTGATCCGACAATAACCACCGATAAGATTTATGTAACAAAGCATAATCTCACTAATAACCACAACAATAACACACACACACACACACACACTCACATTGCCTTTCACACCGTCCCGGCTAGCATGGTCATCGTCCACGGTCTGGTCTGGGGGAGAACTGCTGTGGTTTTTTTGGTTGAACTTTTTCCGGCCATGGCCCATGGTTCGGTTATACCGGCTAGCGAGTATCGATGGGACAGTGGGAAAATAGTTTTTTTTTTTCTTTTTGCCTTCCTCACCTTACTGAGGAAAGGCTATAAAATCACTCGAAAAATGAACTTCTTAATTCGACCTCGTAGACCTACCTTCACGTATACCTATCGACTCAGAATCAAATTCTGAGCAAATGTCTGTGCGTGTGTATGTCTGTAAGTCCGTGCACCGAAAAATATGCACTCGATTGTCTCTGGACTGGCTGAATTGATTTGGACCGTTCTGGTCTCATTCGATCCGTCTTGAGGTCCCACAAGACCCTAGTTAATATTATGAAGTTTTAATAAGTACTTCAAAAGTTATGCCAAAAAAACGATTCTGGCTAAAGCTTGAAAGATTGTAAAAAGGATAGTCAAAAGTTATGAGCACTTTAGTGTCATTTGTACACATTTTAGAGGCCGGATCTCAAATATGTTGATGAAAAAGTTGTCCAATTCTATCCGGAGATCTGGCTCCCGGGATTTTGTTGATTTGAAACTCCCGGGAAAAAAGAACAGATATATTTTTTGCTGCCTTAAGGCTTACAAAACTTTAATGTAATATAACTATTGAAAGTGAACAATTTTCATGAAACAGCCCCGTTGGTGTTGTTCTAATATTACGTCCAATGATTTTTGGGATTCTAGCCCCATACTCCATGTAGAAGTAAAATTTAGATAAAATTTGAAGGTTTGACATTCTTACTACAGAAACAAATATGTACATAATTGTGAGGAAGGCACCAACCACCATCGGTGGATTATGTAACGTTTTTGAGTTATTACTGGGTCTAAAATAAGGAGAATTATCTTTTAAAAGTGTTTTTCAAAAGCAAAGCATGATGTCAAAATTTCGAAAATATTTTTATTTTTAAGATAAGAATTTTTTTGCAATAGTTTCAATTTTACCCTCTACAACTCAACCCCGCTTTTGGACGGGCTTTGATTTAAAAAATCGAACTTTTGAAATTTTTGAAAATTTTTGAGTAGTAAGTTTTACTTGTTTTATGCGACCTTGCCAATGTTTTTAAAAATGTATTTTTTTACGGGTCAACTTTGGCTGTGTTTTTTACTAACATTTCCTATATTTCAAGTAAAAAGCAGTATGCAGTAATTTTTCTAGTATCCCACACTATGCCTTTACGAATTTAAAAAAAAAATTAAATGATAATGGTGCCATTTTATACCAGAAAATGTGAAAAACGAGCAAAAAATTGAAAAAGTGACTGTAAAAACATGAAAAAATTAGAAAAGCAAAATGTAATGATAAGAGGTGGTAGAATAGGCCAAATACTACCATAAATAAACATTAACTAAAAAAGATAAATGCAAATTAAAGTACTGAAAATGAAACAAGAAAAACATAAAACAAGAGAAATTCTTCGAAGATCAAAAGTCGCTCAAAATAACCTGCTGAACAGGGTTAAACATTGAAAATCAGAACAATAGTTTCTGAGTTAGGTGACAATAATAGAAATTAATTTTCATCGATTCTAATTCTCTGTAAGGCTGAATCTAAAAACTTATTTCCTGATTTCAAAGCTCCAGGAAAAAAATAGAGGGAATTTCTAAGCTTTACAAAAATAATTTGCATGAAATTTTTAAACTAAAAAAAAACAAAAATGATCAAAAAGGATACCTGAAAGTAGCTATAAATTAAAAACAAAACATTTTAAAAATACGTATTTTGGGAATATATCCATATGTCAACACAAGTTGAATAAAAAAAAACTTTGAACAAAATTTAAGATATATTTAAGCATAAGCATAAGCATAGGTGCCCACCCGCAGTTGCTACTCCGTTATTGACCAGGACCTCCAGAAGTTACATCCACGAGCCGTGGAAGATAAGTGGGAGCTATCTTTCCTCGCTTCGCAACTTCTCAAAGGCCCCTATCATGCTGATCAATACCGGCGCCGGCCACGACCAGTGGTAGAGTCACGGGGAAGTGGATGGGAATGTTAGTCCGATACTTGAGTGATAGAGACCGCCCAATCGACTGCTTCTCCGACAAAGTATCACATGAGTTTTGAGGGGGTTAGTAGATGGGTATGAGGTCAGGATTCACGAGTGGCAGTGATGTGACCATGAGCATTTTGTTTATCGGTTGAAAATTTTAAATCTTAGGCAGCCGGCTGCGGAAAGGTAGATAATTGATTATTTAAAAAGTTTTTTTTATCGAACGCGTGCCAGCCGAGCAGAAGTGCTATGGGCTGTACTTATCAGTGTATTTTTACAATTTAGATAACGCGAGCAAATTTCAAAAATAGTGAATAAATGACGCTTTACTCCTCATAAAATCGATAGTTTGATGAGTTAATACTCAAACTGCCAGTTGGAATAACAATTCGATCATTTACGACGAAAATTATCGCGAAAAAACAGGACTGCACTTATGAAGGCATTATTCAATTATTATGACAAATCACCCCATGCACACAAACAGCGACACAAAAGAAATGAAAATGAGCATGCAAAAACAAGACAGCGCGTCCCCGTGGTCAGCGCACTAATCAGAACAAAATTTAAAATATATTTGACAAAAAAGTTTAATGATTAAAGAATTTAAAAAAATTATGATAAAACTATTAAATATCATACGTTTCATTTAAAAAAATTGTTTTAAATTCTACCAATGTTAGAGGAAATAAACTTATTATATTTTGTGACTTTTCATTTTCAAAAATATCATTTGAGCAAAATTCCTTTGTTTGACACATAAAATCAATGTACAACTCTGATGATATTTTTACATATGAGCAATTGTCTGAGATTTCAATAATTCGATTTTTTTTTTGTATTTTTTAATCCGGTTGAAACTTTTTTGTTGCCTTTTGGTATGCCCAAAGAAGCCATTTTGCATCATAAGTTTGTCTAAAGAATTTTCCATTCAAATTTGGCAGCTTTGGCAGGAATTTATTGATCGATTTGGTGTCTTCGGCAAAGTTGAGTAGGTATGGATAAAGACTAAACTGGAAAAGAATGATACATGGTAAAAAGTTTTTTGGTGATTTTTAATTTCACTTTTTGTCACTAAAACTTGATTTGTAAAAATAAACTTTTTTTATTTTTTTTTTTTTTCATTTTCTGATATGGTTTAGAGGACGTAAAATGACAACTTTTCAGAAATTTAAAGAATGGGCAAAAAATCGTTAATCAAGTTATGAATTTTTGAATCCATACTGATTTAAAAAAAATCGAAATACTGGTCGCAAAAGCATTTCAACTTAATTTTTCGATGTAAAATCGAATTTGAAATCAAAAAGTACTACAGTACAGTGAAATTTTGATCAAGTGCACCGTTTTCAAGTTTTAGCAATTTTTTGGTAACTTTTTTAAAAATTGTCTCAGTTATTAATTTTTTTTAAAAATTAGTGCCCATGTTTGCCCACTCTTGAAAAAAATATTTTTCAAAAGCTGAGAAAATTCTATATTTTGCTTTTTGAACTTTGTTGATACGACCCATAGTTGCTGAGATATGGCCATGTAAAGTTTTAAAAACAGGAAAATCGATGTTTTTCAAGTCTCACCAAAACAACCCATCATTTTGTAATGTCGATGTCTCAGCAACTAATGATCCAATTTTCAATGTTAAAATATGAAACATTCGTGAAATTTTTCGATCTTTTCGAAAACAATATTTTCAAAAAAATTAAATCAAGACTAACATTTCAAAAGGGCCAAACATTCAATATTACTCTCCTTTGAATTGTTAATCTTGATTTGAAAATTTTGAAAATATTCTTTTCGAAAAAAAGAATCGCTTTTAATCCTCCCACTGTCCAATAGTTTGTGTCTTTTACCTTGAAGCGTCCTGCAAATGGCGTTTCTCTCGTTGGTCGAACGTCGCCTCCGTCATCCTGCGAGTCCTGCGTGAAACCAAAGCCAAAGGGTCGGAGCTTAGTTTTCCACGTCGTTTAGACGGAGCTCGGGACAGAGGCGATTTCCTGGCTCAAATAGCTCCGATCTCACCCCTCATCACACCTTAGTGTTGGTGACTCCCTGCCGTGGGGGGCGAGCGGAATTTTTCCCCAGCACATTCCGACAAATGAAGTAAAAATTATGCCGAACTCGGAGGAGGGACGGTGGGCGGTAACACGTCTGCAGATGACCAAAAACTGTTGTCAGAAGGAAATTTCATATTTTTTCCCCCTTCTGGCGGGGGCGTGGGCTTGTGAGTTTGTGTATGACGTGGTCAGGACGTTCGATAAACCCGTCCGGAAGGCTTTCATGGGAGAAGTAAAGGCTTACGGCAAGCAGCCAACTCAGTGTCGATTATTTCCGCTTTGATCATCGGCAGGCGAAAAAAGGTCCTGATCTTGCTGTCTTTTGCGCCACTTGGTACCCGGGGTAAAATTCCTGCCGAGACCACGGCTGGTTAAGAGGGTAAAAAATATTACGAGCATGAAACTTTCACGTGTGGATTTCACATGCCAAAAGCTGTAACGTGTACTCGTGTAGGGTGAAAAATACACCCACAACTGAGCATTTTTCCGGTTAGGCTTAGGATGATAAGCCGGAATAGTTTGCTGACACCTTGGATAATCCAGCTCTGAAAGCCAAACTACGCTGCATGCAGACCACCTAAACCACATCCAATCAAATGCATGATATCGACGGGTTAGATAAATAAATGTGGTCAGGGTGGTCGCTCCACCGATTAAGCGCAAATAGAATCCACAAATCCACGGGTTGGCACTGAGTAGTTTGTGTGCTCAATTGCAGAACCTTGACCGCACGAGTAATTTATGCTTCGGTGTTGTTTGATTGAGTGGATTTGGAAATTGTTCATTTGCTGTGTAAGGGTTAGCATCTAGATTATTTACAAATATAAAATAATATCCAAATTTACAATAAACATATTTTTTCTGCAATAAGCTTTGTTTTTATTTGGGTTATTCTTTAACAACTCACACGAAATCGGAAAACCCGACCCATTTTTGCGATTGCGAAATTTGCGAAAAAAAAAACATTGTCCTAAGGGTTAACTTTTGTCCTTGATCACGAATCCGTGGTCCATTTTTTGATATCTCTTGACGGAGCGGCGGTACGACTCCTTCCATTTTTGAACATGCGAAAAAAGAGGTGTTTTTCAATAATTTGCAGCCTGAATCGGTGTTGAGATAGAAATTTGGTGTCAAAAGGACTTTTATGTAAAATTAGACGCCCGATTTGATGGCATACTCATAATTCCGATAAATCGTATTTTTCATCGAAAAAAACACTAAAAAAGTTTTGAAAATTCTCCCATTTTCCGTTACTTGACTGTTAAAATTTTTTGGAACATGTCATTTTATGGGAAATTTAATGTTCTTTTTTGAATATTTATTTCATTCATATTTCATTTAGAACAAAATTTGTCTAACTTTGCTGGGTTATTTTTTAGAGTTTAACTTTGTTCTACAAAGTTGTAGAGCAGACAATTACAAAAAAAATTGATATATAAACATAAAGAGTTTGTTTATAAACATCACAAGTTATCGCGATTTGACAAAAAAAAGTTTTGAAAAATTACTTTTTGCAATTCCGTCGTGAAACTACTTACTTTCCCTGTCATTCTTGAACGACGAAACAGCCTACTTTTCTGTACCAAAAATAACAGAATCGAATAGCAACACTTTTCAAAATAAATGCTGAAAAGTTCTACTTTTCAGCACTCAAATGGGTGCTGCAAAGTTGAACTTTTCAGCACTTGTTTCGAAAAGTAACACTTTTCAAATTTTTTTTGATTTAAACGATTTATTGACAAAATACATGAAAATTTTACATAAAATTTCACTCAGTGTGTGTTTTTTGGAATTGCAAAAAATGTTGTATGGAACTTGTTGCTAAACTTGATTTTTTCAGCACTCTTCGTATTTATCCAACTCGGTGAACCTCGTTGGATAAATGTACGACTCGTGCTGAAAAAATCCTCTTTTTGCAACTTGTTGCATAAACTACTATTTTGCAACTCCGTCGTGAAACTACTTACTTTTCCTGTCATTCTTGAACTATGAAATAGCCTACTTTTCTGTAAAAAAAATCACAAAATGGAATAGCAACACTTTTCAAAATAAATGCTGAAAAGTTGACCCTTTCTGGGTAAAAAACGGTGATCAGGGACAAAAGTTACCCATTAGGACAAAGTTTCACGAAAATCGAAGAAGGGTCGGGGCAACTGCTGTGTGAGTTGGAGGAGAATGACCCACATAGGGTTGCCAACAACAAAGGTAAATCTGGGAATGCTAAATTTGTTATGTTTTACCCAGAATATTCAATTATTATCTGCGAATGATTTTGATAGATTTTAATATTTCTTTCTGAATTCGAAATTTTTTTGATTCAAATGACCAGTTTAATAGAATATCAAAAATAAAGTAAAACAATATTTCATCAAAATTGTAAATTCTATCATTTTGAGGACAAATAATAAGTAAACCATCAGTAATTTACATTATTTTTTTTATTTATTTTTTTTTTTTTTTTTGAATAAGCTCACATCCTTCCTTGTCTTCTCAATTATTTATTGAGCAGTTCTCTACGGAATCGGTCTTTTTTCTTTAATTTTAATTTTTGTATTTTTTAATCTAGCTGAAACTTTTTTGGTGCCTTCGGTATGCCCAAAGAAGCCATTTTGCATCATTAGTTTGTCCATATAATTTTCCATACAAATTTGGCAGCTGTCCATACAAAAATGATATGTGAAAATTCAAAAATCTGTATCTTTTGAAGGAATTTTTTGATCGATTTGGTGTCTTCGACAAAGTTGTAGGTATGGATATGGACTACACTGAAAAAAATGCTACACGGTAAAAAAAATTTGGTGATTTTTTATTTAACTTTTTGTCACTAAAACTTGATTTGCAAAAAAACCTTAATTTTTATTTTTTTTTTATTTTTTGATATGTTTTAGAGGACATAAAATGCCAACTTTTCAGAAATTTCCAGAATGGGCAAAAAATCTTTGACCATGTTATGATTTTTTGAATCAATACTGATTTTTTCAAAACAAAGTTCAATAAAGCAAATATCGGTCGCAAAAATTTTTCAACTTCATTTTTCGATGTAAAATCGAATTTGCAATCAAAAAGTACTTTAGTGAATTTTTGATAAAGTGCACCGTTTTCAAGTTATAGCCATTTTTAGGTAACTTTTTTGAAAATTGTCGCAGTTTTTCATTTTTTATAATTAGTGCCCATGTTTGCCCACCTTTGAAAAGCTGAGAAAATTCTCTATATTTTGCTTTATTGAACTTTGTTGATGCGACCCATAGTTGCTGAGATACTGCTATGCAAAGGCAAAAAACAGGAAAATTGATGTTTTCTAAGTCTCACCCAAACAACCCAACATTTTCTAATGTCGATATCTCAGCAACTATAGGTCCGATTTACAATGTTAAAACATGAAACATTCGTGAAATGTTCCGATCTTTTCGAAAAAAATATTTTCAAAAATTTAAAATCAAGACTAACATTTCAAATGGTCGTAATATTGAATGTTTGGCGATCAAAAAATTCCTTCAAAAGATACAGATTTTTGAATTTTCACATATCATTTTTGTATGGACAGCTGCTAAATTTGTATGGAAAATTATATGGACAAATTAATTATGGAAATTGGCTTCTTTGGGCATACCGAAGGCACCAAAAAAGTTTCAGCCGGATTAAAAAATACAAAAAAAATCGAATGACCGAAAACTCAGAGAATTGCTCATTGTTAAATTTTTGTTTGCCAGATATTTCCAGATTTTTTTTTGGTACACAGCCAGTCCTTTTGAAATGTTAGTCTTAATTTAAAAAAATGAAAATGGTGTTTTCGAAAAGATTGGAAAATTTCACGAATTTTTCTTATTTCATCATTGAAAATCAGATATCGACGTTAGAAAATGGTGGGTTTTTTGGGTGAGACTTAGAAAACATCAATTTTTCTTTTTTTCAATCATTGCATAGCAACAAAAGGTCGTATCAACATAGTTTAATGAACCAATATATAAAGAAATATCTCAGCTCTTAAAAAAAAATCATAAATGAGCAAACATGAGCATTAATTAAAAAAAATAATACCTTAATTTTCGAAAAAGTTAACTTTATCAAATTTTCATTAAATTATTTTTTGATTGCAAATTTGATTGTATGTTGAAAAATGATGTTGAAAAACGTAACCAAATTTGATTTTTTGAAAAAAATAGTATTGCTTCATAACCTGGTCAAAGATTTTTTTTTCCACAATTTGGAAATTTTTGAAAAGTTGGCATTGGATGTTTCAGTAACAGAAAGTGTAATTAAAAATCACGAATCACGAACGTTTTTGGAAATTCGTTTTGAACACTTTGTTCGTGGTTCCCATTTTCATGAACGCCTGTTCAAGATTTTGGAGCTCTTTTTTCTCCGTGTACTCTTTTTGAAAAACCTTCCAGTAGTCCAACGATTGAGAATAGATTGGAAATTTTGCCAGACCCCTCCTTCCATTCCAGAAAAAAACTCCTTTTTCTTCCCTGTCATTACCCTCCAATACCTGCAAAAACTGGAGAGAGAAGTTCTAAAAACTGAGAGCAAACAGAACCTTACCCTTCCACCCTAAGCGGTTTCGAAAAGGATCAGTTTTTCAGGTAAGTTTTTGCCCTCTTCGGAGGGAGCGGGAGGCTACTTTGCTTATAATGAATTTTACTTTATTTCAAAAATAATTAAAAAGTAATTAAGTGCGAGCACGCTCTGCAACCCCCATGTGCAGTGCATCAAAATAAAGGTGGTGTAAGAGTTTTATTTTCTGAAGTCTCCACGGATGCACCATTTCGCCTTTACCAGCAGTGTTGGATCGAGAGTTTTATTAGTGCTGAGAGGGGGGGCTCTTAAAAACTATACGGCGAATGCATGCATGCGGGAGGAAAATGAGGAAAAATGCACTCGTGGTGAAAGGAACGCCCAAGGTGGGAAAATTACTTCCACGTAGGGAAGCACACGTCGAGCAGGTAATTAGTTGTGGAATCTTTGAAGTGGTTCGAGGGGGAGAGAAAAGAGGATAATTAGGATTAACACCTTTGGTGAGTGGTGCTGAAGAGGATGAAATTTTGCAATCGGATTTTGAAATGCAATGTTTTTTTAAAGAATTAAAGCTAATTGAAGAACTAACAAAAAGAAAAGGAATATCGACCTTAACCACTCATTTGCTGTGTGACTTTAACGAGTCAAGAGGTCATAAAGTGCGACCAGTTCGGGGTCCAGCTGACCCATGTCACGGTTATCACTTGATGGCTGAGAACAATCCTCAAAGGCACAAAAAAAAAAAAAACACCTCTCAACGGATCCCAGCTAATGTTTCCCGTAATCCAGTTACGGTTGATTAAATTCACCCACACCGTGTGACGAGGGTGGTCTCCTTAAGTGGAAGGCTGGTGGGGGGCAGCAGTTTTGGAGTGGCTTTTTGGGAGACGTGATTCGAAACGAGGTCGATCCGTTGATGACCACCTCCCGGAGGATGTCGGGGAGGAAAACGCACTCAACCGATTATTTCGCGGGGAAAATCCGGCCACAAACACTCGCACTCAAACGGGCCGAGAAAAAATCCAGAAGAGTGAGTGAGACAGAAAAAAAAACATCATTTTCCAAGTGAAACGACCGCTCGAATTCGATGTGCGGTGCCCTCGCGTACGGAAAACTCTTCAAAAATTATTAAAAAAGTTTAATTGAAGTTGGAAAATTTCAATATAAAAATCCAATTAATTTTCATTCTCTCTCGCCAACACACATTTTTTTCTGCTTCTCGCGGCAGCCAGCCTTCATAAAAAACCTCCTTCTTTCCCGGCGGCCGCAGTGGAGCAAAATGTGCTTCTGACACTTGGAGGGCCACTCGAAAGAGCACGGGAAATTGGAAGAAGCACAAGAAAGAAAAAACGCGGTCGGAAAAGCTTGCGGTTCGGCGTGTCTTTCGGCGTGAAGACGGCGGTTTAGCTTCAAGATGCACCACACCACCAATCTTGATTGTGCGATTTTGGTCTCTGTCACGGAAAATTGTGGGATTGGTTTTTTTTTTTTTTTGAAACTCAAGCAATGTTTTTCAAAACAAAACCTTTAAAAATAGAAAAAAGCTCGAATCTCCGCAAGCAAACCTCTTCCAGTCAATCTGATACCCCTGAATGTGACAAACCACCCGTTGCAGAAAGTTCGTAAACGCACCTTCCAAGAATCCATATCGTTTAAAAACCTTCCTGTGATGGTTGGTTGAATTCGGGGAAAAATGGTTTTCAGGAGGCACCAGGTGTGCGCCATCTTCTTCCCATCAGAAGGTATTCGGGTTGAAACTTGCCGGAAAAATACAACTTGTCATCATTTACCGCACGACATAAGCTCCAACGTGATTTTTTGTGTGTGCGGTGAAGTGAATTTATATGAGAAGATTTTTTTAATTTTTTTTTTGTTGTTTGTTGAAATATATTATTTTTGGTTAAATTTTAAGTTATTCAAAACATGACTATTTGCCTTTGGTGGGAGTTTAAATATGAAACATTCGTGAAATTTTCCAATCTTTTCTTAAACAATATTTTTAAACTCTCAATATTACGCCCTTTTGAAATCTTTGTCATGATTTAAAATTATTCAAAATATTATTTTCAAAAAAAAAAATTGGAGAATTTCACGAATGTTCTATATTTTAACATTGAAAATCGGAACATTAGTTGCTGAGATATTGACATTAGTAAATGGTGGGTTGTTTGATTGAGACTTCGAAAACATCATTTTTCCAGTTTTAAAACCTTTGCATGGCAATATCTCAGCAACTCAGGTTCGTATCATCAAAGATCAAAAAAGCAAAACATAGAAAATTTTCTCAGTTTATCAAAAACATTTTTGGGTAATTCTCTACCAACTCACACGAAATCGGGAGAAGTTGCACCGACCCCTCTTCGATTTGCGTGAAACTTTGTCCTTTTTTATATCTGGTGACGGAGGGGTGGTACGACCCCTTCCATTTTTGATCTTGCAAAAAAGAGGTGTTTTTCAACAATTTGCAGCCTGAAACGGTGATGAAATAGAAATTTTGTGTCAAAGGGACTTTTATGTAAAATAAGACGCCCTTCATTGACCCAGCGGGTCATTTTTTTCATTTAGAGCAAAAATTTTCATTTTTAGATTTCGTGTTTTTTTCTACTTTTGCAGGGTTTTTTTTAGAGTGTAATAATGCTCTACAAAGTTGTAGAGCAGACAATTACAAAAAAATGACATGTAAACATCACGAGTAATCACGATTTTAAGAAAAATAAGTTATGAAATAGTTGGTCGTAGTCGATCATTGCCGTTCATTATCACACGCGACAGACACGGACATCGAACATAGAGAAACGCAAAAAGTAACATTAAGAAAACGTTTTTTTTTCGTAAAATCGCGATAACTCGAGATGTTTCTATATGATTTTTTTTTGTAATTGTCTGTTCTTCAACTTTGTAACAACACTCTAAAAAATAACCCTGCAAAGATAGAAAAAAAAACACGAAATTTTGGAATGAAATTTTTTGTTCTAAATGAAAAATTTACGCTTCTGGGTCAATGAAGATTCGAAAAGTACATTGAATTTCCCTTAAAATGGTATGTTCTATGAAATTTTACAGTGTTTTTTTAGTGTTTTTTCCGATTAAAAATACTTTTTTTGTAATTGTTTGTTCTTCAACTTTGTAGAACATTGTTACACTCTAAAAAATAACCCTGCAAAGTTAGAAAAAAAACACGAAATTTTGGAATGAAAATTTTTGTTCTGAATGAAAAATTTACCCTTCTGGGTCAATGTAGATTAGAAAAGTACATTAAATTTCCTATAAAATGGTATTTTCCAAAAAAAAAATTACAGGCAAGTAACGGAAAATGGGAGAATTGTTAAAACTTTTTTAGTGTTTTTTTCGATGAAATTGGGCATCTAATTTTTCAAAAAAAGTCCCTTTGACACCAAATTTCTATCTTATCACCGTTTCAGGATGCAAATTATTGAAAACACCTCTTTTTCGGATGTTCAAAAATGGAAGGGGTCGTACCGGATTCGTGACCAGGGACAAAAGTTACCCCTTAGGACAAAGTTTCACGCAATCGAAGAGGGGTCGGGGCAACTGCTGTGTGAGTTGGCGGAGGTATCCCCTGATAGTATATTTGAAATGTATGAAAAATCCTAATCATTTGATATCCATATTGAAAAAATACTGAAACTTTAAGTATTTTTTCGAAAAAACGCAATTTTGTGATTTTTTGAAGTATTTTCAAAAAAATTTGTTATTACATTCGAAATGCATAAAAAAATTCCAATCATTTATTACCTATATTGGGAAAAAAATAAATTTTGAGATTTTTTTTAAAGAAACGTACACAGCAAAAAATCCGATGGTAAAATCGCATGCAAAAGCATGCACATCACCTTCGTCAAAATAAACCCTTCATATTACACACTGCATGTACAATTTTTGCAAACACAAAAAAAGATTCAACCGACGGGATTCAAACCCTGCACCAACAGTAAGGACTGGCGCCATTTCGGTCAAGTAGGTTTCCCATACTGATGGGCTACATATTTCAGGGTGTAATATTACACATAATTTCATAAAATAATGCAAAATTTATTTTACACCTAGGCCTTTTACACGCAGCTGGTTTACTACTTTGTTTACTGTGTGGTTTTGTGAAAAATTTAAGTATTTTCAAAAAAATGTGTGATAGCTTTTAACAGGTACCGTAAACCGGGGTGACTTTGATAGGATTTCAATTTGTTTTTGAAATACTTTCCAACAGGTAAGGTTTTTCTCAAGATTATTATTTTTAAAACATGTACTGGGGTAGGCCACACAAAGTCCATGCACTTTTTTGGAAAAAAAAAAGTTTTTGCAATAGTGTTTAGAAAAATAGTTACGTTAAAAATTCTTAGTTTAAATTCCGGGGTGACTTTGATAGTCATAGTTTTTCTTGTCAAAATCATATTTAATATGTTCAAATTTTATTTGTACGCTAAATGTACCATCACTAAAGTAGTTGATATAGTTTTTAAGCAAAAAAATCAATGTTTATATTTAGTAAACTAAGTGTATAAGCTTTTTAGTAAACTACATATAAATTTTAGGTAAAATTGTTAAAAAGTCGGAATTTTACTTGAAATTTGTTAAAACTAGTTTTGTTTATAAAATTATCGATTTATATTGCATTGTATACTGAATTCGAAGCACAAATCACAAATTTTCACATTTTATATGAAATTTGTTCAACTGAGATTGCCTATAAATGTGAAGATTTTTTTAATTGTGTTTTAAACACACATATTATTTATTATTTACAAACTTTTTTAACCTTCTCCTAGTGGAAAATTGTCCAAAGAATCCGAAAATGCATTCCGTTTTCCGATTCAAAATCATGTTCATTGAGAAAATCATGACACTTTGAGTAGTTTAAAATAATGACTGTCATCAACATTTTCTTAACTATAGTTAACTAATTTTTTAAACTTTTCAAAATTTTATGAAAAGTTCTTCTCGTGGTACTTTGAACACTTCTCTACCACGGTCAGTATGATTCTAAACCATTCTTTACGTATTTTAATTGTACTCTTCATTTTGCGGAAAAATCGCAAACCTATCAAAGTTACCCCGGCTATCAAAGTCACCCCGTTTTACGGTACCGTAAACCGGGGTGACTTTGATAGGATTTCAATTTGTTTTTGAAATATTTTCCAACAGGTAAGGTTTTTCTCAAGATTATTATTTTTAAAACATGTACTGGGGTAGGCCACACAAAGTTCATGCACTATTTTGGAAAAAAAAAGTTGTTTCAATAGTGTTTAGAAAAAAATACGTTAAAAATTTTTAGTATAAATTCCGGGGTGACTTTGATAGTCATAGTATTTCTTGTTAAAATCATATTTAAGATGTTCAAACTTTATTTGTACGTTAAATGTACCATCACTAAAGTAGCTGATATAGTATTTAAGAAAAAAAAATGTTTATATTTAGTTAACTAAGTTTATAAGCTTTTTATCAAAATACTAATAAATTTTACATAAAATTGTTGAAAAGTAGGAATTTCGCGTGAAATTGGTTAAAACTAGTTTTGTTTATAAAATTATCGATTTATATTGCATTTTAAACTGAATACATCACAAGTTTTCACATTTTACATGAAATTTGTTCAACTGAAATTGCCTATAAATTTGGAGATTTTTTTTTAATTGTGTTTCAAGGACACATAATTTTTATTATTTACAAACTTATTTAACATTCTCCTTGTGGAAAATTGTCCAAAGAACCCGAAAATGCATTCCGTTTTCCGATTCAAAATCATGTTCATTGAGAATATCATGACACTCTGAGAAGTTTTAAATAATGACTTTCATCAACATTTTTTTAATTATAGTTAACTAACTTTTTAAACATTTCAAAATTTTATGCAAAGTTCTTCTTGAGGTACTTTGAACACTTCTCTACCACGGTCAGTATGATTCTGAACCATTCCGTACGTATTTTAATTGTACTCTTCATCTTGCGGAAAAATCGCAAACCTATCAAAGTCACCCCGGCTATCAAAGTCACTCCAATTTACGGTATCAAAAAAATCCCGATCGTTTAATACCCATATAAAAAAATGAGTTTTTTTTTTTTAAATACAGAGTTTTGTGATTTTTTTTACAATTTTCTTAGTATTCACCTACTTTTTGCTCCCACAGAAAACTAAGGACAAAGTAGCTGTCAAACTATGCCAAAATGTTAAAGTCACTCACAAAATGAACTTTGAGTAATTTGAGTTCAATTCTGAAGTCACGATTTTTTCTTTTGTAACAATAATTTGGAATATTTTTCCGAGAAACTTTTCATATTGAAAATTTAGGAAAAATACGTATTTTTGTGAAAATTTTCATGTAATTATAAGTGCAACCGATAACTGACATTATCCCGATTTCAAAACACTATAATTTTGTTAGTATGATTTTTCATACGATTACACGGAGCAAAAGAGTTCCTAAAATCGTGAACAAGTGTTCATGAATTTGGGAACCACGAACAAAGTGTTCAAATGCCATGGTACGTTTTTCAAAAACGTATCATGGAATTCGCGGTTCCCAATTTCATGAACGCGTGTTCACGATTTTGGGAACTCTTTTTGCTCCGTGTATAGTCATACCGATTTCGTAGAGAATTGCTCAGTAGCCAGTTGCCTTTTAAAATGTTTTGCTTGGTTTTCACATTTTCTGCTAGAATTTTAAATATTTGTAAAACACACCTGAAGTTGATATTTTTCAAAACATTGGCAAAGTCAGATAAAACAAGCCAAACATCAAATACTTAAAGTTTCTAAAAATTCAATTAGTTTTCTTTTTTAAGCATTTTTTAAAGATCAAAAATTGACAGAAAAGATTTTAAAAGAGGGACGAGTTGTAGAGGTCGAAATGAACTATTTTTTCCGAGATATCGCGAGAAAAACTCATTCCCCAATTTTAAGCTTCAAGATGCTGTATTTTAGTAATCATCAGTCCGATCAACAATTTGAAAAAATAAAAATTGTCTGAGCTTTTAAAAAATGTGATTGCAGATTTTAAAATTGCGAAAAAAGATATCATTTTAATCGATTTTTCCGATTTTCAGTAAATTAATAAAGATTTTTTTTACATTTAGTTCATTTCAACAGTTTCTAAAATTGAATTGAAAAGAAGACTTGGAAAAATTTATGTTGCAAGTAAAATGAAAATAAATGCCATTGCTACAGAACGAGTTTTTCAAATTTAATCCAACTGACTGGATTTTTTTTCCTGGAGCCCTTAAGGTGCCCAGTTGGCTAACAGAACCAGCCAAATCTGCGGACCATAATTGTACATCTTGTCGCTCTCCGACAATTACCCAGCTGGATGGCAGATTCCAACTATTTTGCAACTAGCCTTTTTGTAAGCTGCTCCTGGCACAACACACCATATCTCCAGACACATAAAAGCACAGTACCACCACCAGCACCATCACTGCACCTGATTCAGGACGCCATGAAAGTTCACCAACCAGGTCTGTTAACCTTCACATATTGCAGTTTCTGCTGTGCTGACTGTCTCCATTGCCAGATGAATGCCAGCTCTTCCTCCAGGTGGCAGCAGCGGCCCCACTTTATATCTATGTGGAGCTTTTTTTTTTGTTTTTATTTTCATCTTTTTATTGTTGCTCACACCATGGCAATTTGCTGCTCCTGAAGTGAACTTACCACCCTTCTCCAACGAGTAATACGATACTTTGGTGTCAAAGGTGAAACACCAAAACTGCACAGTTGGCTCACTATAAAAAGTGTTTTGTTGATTTTTTTTTTTGGATTTTTTTTATAAAAGAGTGCAGTCAAACACAACTTTATTATTGACGCATCGTGCGTACGAACCTAAAACGAAACATGATACAAAAATTGTTTGCAAAAAAATCAACTGTGTTACATCCAAATAAAAGCAAAACAAAAGCAACGGCCATAAACAGAGAACAAAAGTAGAACCCAAAAAAAAAGAGCGAGCAGAAATTCTTTCTAAGTGCACAACTATGTTACTAAACGAATTATACGACACCGGAACCGACCGTCAGTGAAAATGTACGACGTGGGACGACGAAACAAACCCATTTCCGGTTTCCGAGGCGTTTCTTCTGCCTGGAAACATAGACACACCGAGATACACGTGTGCCGCCACCCAGACACGTGGAAACCGAGAAGCTGCTGGGAGGCTGCCAGGAAATTGGCAAGGCGGAACGAAGAAAAAAGGGTGAGAAAAATGGCGGCAATAAAATGTTATGGCAAGGGGGTGGAGGAGGAGGAGGGGATGGAATAAAGGAAAGAAAAGCTTACTGCACTATGAGTGTGAGTGAGGGGGGTGGTTTGGTTCCGGATCGATGCCGTTTCGAGCCAGGGGTGGAACATAGGTGTTTTCGGGGGTGACGTTCCAAATGAGTGGGTGGAAAGGGGGATGAAATCAGGGCTGGAAATGCGAAATACAACCTCATTGATCTTGACATATGTAATGGAATGGCAATTTTCCTAACCATTGTCCTTTTTTCTCTTTTTTCTTTTCCAGGTAAACAGGTTTACGAAAACATACGGACATTTATTTCCAAAATGGGCATGGATTGTAACAAAAAGAAGAATCACAAAAAGGTTTGATCAGACAATTTGTTTTGAAAAGATTCAAGGAGATGTTCAAAAAAATGTATTACCAACGGCAACGATTATTGGAATAGAAAATCAAAACTATTTTTAACATTTCCTTGACATTTGATTTTTTTTGTAGACCGATTAATTGGCTCCTTTCCTTTAATTTCGTTATTTTTTCCGTAATTTGAATGTTCTGATTTTGCAACTAAGGAATGTCCATTCCACTTGTTCAATTTTTTTGCAATCAAAAGTTTTCAAAAAAAATGTTAGATTTGACAAAAACAAAAATTCTAGATATTTTGATTGCGATGCTAAACATTTTTTTTTCAAAAAATCAAAAGGTTTGTAAATAAACCCAAACATGCTTAAAAATGAATGTAAACGCAAAGGAATGCACTTTAAATTGATTAAGCTGATTGCATTGAAATTTTCTAATTATTGTAAGATTTTTGAAAACATTTTTTTGCCTCCTTATTTTTTGGACCAATTTTTATCCGGGCGGTTTCGCGGAGTTTGACAGTTGCGTTCGTGAAGTTGAACGGTGCGGTTCGCGGTCATCACGCAAGATTTTCGTTGCCGTTTCCGTTTTGTTGTCCCCCCGATTGCGTTTGTTTTTCTATCCGAGCGGTTTCGCGTTTTCGCTTTTTCGAATATTATTTGGTTTTATCTTTCCACAGCCGGCTGTCTAAGATTGAATCATTTATTCTAAATCAACACCAAATAACCGGGAATAGTCTCATCCGCATCATCCGACTGTTTGCCTTGAGAATTTATAATCCATCACACTATTAAACAAAATTTATTGATTTTTGGGTCTCATCATCATCCTCTATGATGAATCCTGGCTATTATCTTTACCCACTAACAAAATCCCAAGTAGAAGTAGTTTTTCCGGCACACGTGGGGGTGTGGATATCGTATAGAACCCACCTTTGGTAGCAACCTGTGCTAACTAACATTCCCGTCCCAATCCCCCGAGATCTACAAACTGACATGGCGGGCGCCGTTGGTGGCCAACGACTGTTACCTATTTAATCCAGATCTAGTTTTGATGATCTTGATGTTTTATCTTTTCAGCGCATTCATACATGCTGTTGATAAGGGAAACACCATTAGATCGTTGAAGCGTATGACCGGTTGTATTGATAGGATATTACGGTCCTGTTCAGCAACGGAGAAGGACAACCATGGGTGGTCTCTCATGCTCATGCTCATGCTCCTTATTTTTTGGACCAATTTTGAAGGAGGAATGGGAGGGGGGTGACAAAAACTAAACTAAAAAAACTTGTACCATTCTTTATAAAAATTATATCATCCAATCCAATAATCACATATAAAATTGAAAAATTGAATATATTGTGTAGCTTCACAAAGAATTGATACATTTGTTTACTTTTGATGTGAGAATCAACTAAAAGTCTGCTAGAGTCGACAAAAATGACGCAAAAATGACATTATTGTATTCATAATCGGAAAAAATAGACGGTTTTGGAAACATTTCAATGTTTACAAATTCGACAACGCGAATTTAGTGGATTTGCTGACAGGATTTCTTTCTGTATGAATTTTATTTTAGAAAAAAGGTTGATTATTATTCCCATATCCTATACAAGGAAAAATGGGCATATTAATATTCGGATATCTCGACGTCGTCGTGCTATCTTGTCGCACCCGCCATTTTGACGTTCCGAGAAAAACGCGTTTTAATGTTTGACCTTGAATAAACAAAAACGAAAGCACGCAATGTAAACAATAACAAACACGTTTTGTTTGGCTGACCAATATGTGCATTGTCCCGAAGTTTGGTTGAAGTTGGTGGCTGGAGTCCCGAGCTATAATTACAAATGTTTACGGTAGTCTATCTTGTACGTGCGTCAAACGCTTTCTGATATAAAAACCCTTTGGCCAGTTATTCGCACTTACATCAATTTTCAAGGAGTGACATGATAACACGACAAGATTGAAACTACTTTCATATGTGAAGTGACAAAAATGCACGGAGTTTTTTCGGATTTCGTTGAATATCTCGGGATTGAAATCGAATTTTGGGGATCTGTGAAGGTCAAAATGTGAGGCATTCTAATCTGCACAAAATGGCGTTCTTAACTCAATTTGGCCAAAAATGAACGTACGACAAGTTAGCACGAAGGCGACGATCTGTATATTAAGAAAAACTATCGGATCGATTTGGTGTCTTTGGCAAAGTTGTATATTTTAATGAGGAATAGAATAGATATTTGGACAAAATCCAGATTTTTTTATTCACTTTTCATTTCTAAAAGATGAGTTCCCATAACATGGTTTTGTTGATCGGACTGTTGATCGGAAAATATAAACTTTAAGAGAGTTTATATACTCTGTCAAAGTTTATATTTTGTGAAAACATATTTATTAAAATTTCATCTGTGCATCCCTAATTTTTCAAATCGCAATAATACGGAAATTGTTGGTTCGATTTTTATGTTTAAAAATGATAGTCAAAAAAAGAAAATTGTTGGATATTTTTGCTTTGTTGGGCAGAAGTAATTTTAAATTACAAAAAACTGAACATTTTTTGAAAAATTTATTTTTTATTTGAAAACAATGTACTTTTTAAATATATGTATTTCAATATTTTCGGTTGGAAATTTCATTTAAATTTTTGACAATATTCCAGACTTTTTTATTAATAAAATTCACACATTTTTTAAATCCCCTAAAGATATCACAAAATTACAAATATTAAAAAAAAAACCGATTTAATATCACCAGAGGTGAAATAGAGCATTTCTTACAAAATGATGAAACTCCGACAAATATATAGGTGCAATTAATTTTTCAGAAACAAAATGATACCACCCAGTGAGAATTTGACCTAAACCTTAGAATATTTTTAGGCTAAACCTCGAATACCATTTTTTTTTTAATTTCAGAGGTACATTATGGGTCACAAGGTATTTAAGTTTAATTCAGAAAAACATATTGGATTGACATTATTAGAAAAATATAAAGGTTACTCAGTCTTTAATGTTAGTCTATAATTAACTTAAAAAATATGTATCGCTATTGCACTTTGTCGATCTATTATGAGAAGCCAAAAAGAGTCCGTGAGTACCTTGGTCGAGTGCGGGCGCGTTTGCTGTGTCCTCGAAAAATAGTGATTTCTATGGGTTTTTATTAGTTTTGAGGCTCAAAATTAGTTACATATCAAACGTGAAGTTGCCGTCTTTGAGAAAAACGTCGAGTTTTCGAGTTTTGCGTGGTTTTAAACGAATTGTCGACAGTTGAAATTTGGTTTCTGTCACGACGCCTTGGCCGCCATTGCTGTGGCGTTACGCAGTTTTTTTTTCCAGCTCGGGGGAGTGCTTTGGTGTGTTAGTGAAGTGTTGCTCGGACTATTGTTGGATGTGTGATGACCTGGCCGAAGATGTAAGTGTGTAAGTGTGTGAATCGCAGCCAAGCTCTGCTTTGATGTAGGTACTTGTGCTGCGGCGGGATTCCAACTGAAACGCAGCAACAGGAAAATTACCGCAGCCGACATTGGAAGGAGCAGAGCGGTGAGAATGTTCCTTTTCTAGATATTATAGAGTTATCTACGTGCGCATGTATTGCGTGTTTGTACACGAAGGGTTTTAGGTTAAAATTTGTACCCGCCAGCAAAAACAAATGGTAAGCTAGTGTGCGTGAGATCGGGCTTAGATAGCTCTATTGGTGCTTGTGTGAATGAGTCTGTGTGTCAGGATTTGAGCGTGAAAGAGATAAAAGCGGCGTGACAGTTTTCGCTGAGATGAGTTCTTGGTTTGACATTTGGTGAGTTACTACGATCGAATGAGTGGAGCGAGTGAGTGAGAGTTTTTGAGTTGTGGATGCTGTGGACTGTGTGGTGAGTTCAGTGCAGTGCTGCCGATTTAATTTATTTGTCATTTTAATTAAATTTATTTTGTGAGTGCACTTTTTTATTTTGTTTATAACTGCTACTCTAACTTTTTTGACGTAAAGAAGGGAATTAAACTAGAGGTTCTTTTCATGTTTTGTTTTGCTTCTCGTCTTGAATGGAAAAGTGTCAACAAATTACAGGCGCTGTTCGTAATTCATAAATCCGATGAGTTCGTTCCAACTTGGAATAATTTATGCTTGTTTTATGCTGGCTAACAGTTGTGTATGCGTGAGTGAGAGAGAGAAGAGAGAGAGAGAGAGAGAGAGAGAGAGAGAGAGAGAGAGAGAGAGAGAGAGAGAGAGAGAGAGAGAGAGAGAGAGAGAGAGAGAGAGAATGCATGTTCGAGAGTGTGTTTGAGTGATATGTTGGTTTAAGTGTGTTTTCTCTCTGTTCTGCCGAATCTTTCGCAGATTTTTTTTTTTATTCTTATAAGAAAAGAGATGCGAGCCGTCTTGCGCTGAATCACGTGTGCAGATTGCTATATTAGAATGTGTGAGAACCTGACAGTTTAAAAGTTTCCTGAAATTATTTTCAAAATTATTTTCTATATGCAGATTTATCTATTTACTGTTTGATTTGCCTATCTTTCCTAATTCTATACCTTTCCTGTAAGATACCATCTCCTCATACCATATATGATTAAATTGCATAAAATAACACACTTTCTAAAACAGCAAGGGAGCCATCTGGAGCATTTGTATTTAAAATTATTGCTATTTTTACAGCTTCCTGGACTCATCTTGATTATATTTATTTTATTTATTATTTATTAACATTACAAAACCATATGCTTATTAGATAATACACTAAAGACTCACATTTACACGTACAAACTTCCAAATCATTTAATACATTACGCATTCAACCATTTTCATCGGCCCGATGAAATTCCACTAACCCCATTCCAAACCTCCCAAAAATATTCCGTTCACTTTTAAAAGTCGCATGGGTTCCCTGCACTTTTGCCACTAGTGAACAACAAAAACATCCCCTCCCATATCCCCACGGGACTGTATGGGCGTAGCCTTGGAGCACAGTGTGGAAATTTACGTTCTTAGATATTTTTGGTTGTACCGGGCAACAATCAAATTGTCTAAGAATATCGAATTGACCATTGTGGCACCCCCTACAGCGTGGTGCAGACCCGTTATGCTATGCTATGCTATGCTATGCTATTATGAGAAGCCAAAAAGAACATTTTCACGAGCAGCGTAAAACGCGCAAGCGTAAATGTGCTGACGTTTATGCTTCGACTTGACGACTTGTCGATCTTTCGAGCGAGAACGTGCCAAGACTTCAAATTTGATGTTCAGAATATGATTCTGTATAAAACCAAAAATTTAATAGGAAAAACTAGGGTTAAAAATAAAACGAAAAACTAACTTAATCCACCTGTGTGGTTGATGCCTTCCTCACTTTTGACCAACAATGGGTAATATGAGTGGTTTGGACACATATTTCAGCTATTTTTTTAAGGTCCAGAAAAATAAGTACACAGATATAACTTAAGTTGTCATAACTCGAGACAGGGTTGCCAGATTTTCTATTATGTGGACTCGTTGGAAAGGTCTCTTGATTACCTAACCAACGATGGGTCGGTTGATGGTTCCGGACATCGTTTACATACATTTAAGTGAGATCCGGCTTCAAAAAAGTACATAAATATCACTCAAGTGGTCATAACTCGAGACAGGGTTGCCAGATCTTCGATGTTGTGGACTCGTTGGAAAGGTCTCTTGATGACCTAACCAACGCTGGAACGGATGATGGATCCGGACATCGTTTACATGCATTTAAGTGAGATCCGGCTTCAAAAAAGTACATAAATATCACTTAAGTGGTCATAACTCGAGACAGGGTTGCCAGATCTTCAATTATGTGGACTCTTTGGAAAAGTCTCTCGATTACCTAACCAAAGATGGGTCGGATGATGGATCCGGACACCGATTACATGCATTTAAGTGAGATCCGGCTTCAAAAAAGTACATAAATATCACTTAAGTGGTCATAACTCGAGACAGGGTTGCCAGATCTTCAATTATGTGGACTCGTTCGAAAGGTCTCTTGATTACCTAACCAATGATGGGTCGGATGATGGATTCGGACATCGTTTACATGCATTTAAGTGAGATCCGGCTTCAAAAAAGTACATAAATATCACTTAAGTGGTCATAACTTGAGACAGGGTAGCCAGATCTTCGATATTGTGGACTCGTTGGAAAGGTCTCTTGATAACCTAACCAACGATGGGTCGGATGATTGATCTGGACATCGTTTACATACATTTAAGTAAGATCCGGCTTCAAAAAAGTACATAAATATCACTTAAGTGGTCATAACTCGAGACAGGGTTGCCAGATCTTCAATGTTGTGGACTCGTTGGAAAGGTCTCTTGATTATCTAATCAACGATGGGTCGGATGATGGATCCGGACATCTTTTACATGCATTTAAGTGAGACCCGGCTTCAAAAAAGTACATAAATATCACTTAAGTGGTCATAACTCGAGACAGGGTTGCCAGATCTTCGATGTTGTGGACTCGTTGGAAAGGTCTCTTGATTACCTAACCAACGATGGGTCGGATGATGGATCCGGACATCGTTTACATGCATATAATTGAGATCCTGATATATGTAAAAACACATTTTTATACATAACTTTTGAACTACTTATCGAAACTTCAAACAATTCAATATCGATGTATGGGACCCTAAACCAAGTCGAATGCAACTGGTTCGATCTAAATCGGTTCAGCCAGTGCTGAGAAAACTTGGCCAGATTTTTGAACACATACATACATACACACACACACACAGACATTTGTTCAGTTTTCGATTCTGAGTCGATATGTATATATGAAGATGGGTCTTCGAGCTTTTGATAAAAAGTTCATTTTTAGAGCAGGATTATAGCCTTACCTCAGTGAGGAAGGCAAAACACTAATATGGCTATATCTCTAAAAATACATTTAGGAAAAGCTTCAAATTTTGGGCCCAAGCAGTTTATGGTGCATGTTTTCGAATGGCTTTTTGTTTGAAACTGAATTCTTTTAATTTGATAGTGTTATCTGTACAATAGTCCAAAAAATACCTCTGAAAATGGCTTTGACCCCATTTATTGGTCGAAAATTGTGAATCGAAAAATAAAATGTTCGTCTCCGACCACATGGCTACAAATCTGAAATATAGAAATTGTGGGTTTTACGAGCGGTTTTCCAATGATGGAAGACACCAATTTTTAAGAGCGGATACAGACATCGGCCATGTATTTCAGAAAAATAGCTCTCAAAAATCAGACTTTGAGTTCCGGGTTTCGGGCCAAAATTCAATCGAAAGAGCGCATTTAAATCTTCAATTTAGTAATAGGATTTTTTTCTGGGACGACTCCTCGCCGCGTACGATTTTTTTAAAGATTTCTGAGAAAAGTATTTTTCCAAAAGCAAACTTTCAACCTTTCTTTTGTAAGAAAGGCAAACAGTTTTTTTTTTGGAGATTCGTTTTTAAAACATCTAATCATAACCTACTATTTTGCCGATGACACCAAATCGATACGAAAATCTTTTCTCATTGTACAGATTTTTGAGCATTCACCTGCCCATTTTGTGTGACCGTTCCGCATGATTGTATGAAGCCTTGTATGAAAAAAAAATTTAATTAAAAAATATCAGCAAATTGAATCTTATAAGAAGCAGAAAAGAGCCGCATTTGTTTCTTAATTGAAAAAAAGTTTTACTTTGTTTTCTTCATAATTTCGTCATCAGGGGTGACATTGGGTCTAGAGGTGAGATTGGGTCATACAAATTTCTGCATTATTGTTTAACCCAATCTCACCCCCAGACCCAATGTCACCCCTGATGACGGTTTGCAAACAATTTTAATATAAAATTTTCACTAGGTTTATGCAATTGCAAAAAAATGGAGGAGAGGTTCCTTGTTTTTTTCAAATTTTTCTGGATTTTTTATTTGATAAATTATGTACTGCCCATGTTTCCATAAATACCTTATTTGCATTTTGGTAAATTTGTTTTTAGATTCTGGAACAGTTTCCTTTCTTTAGTTTATTTTGCTACTTTAATAATATTTACCACTTTGCTACAGAAATACGAGAAATTTATTGCAATTGTATTTGTCCCACCTGACAAAACGTTTATTCGATAGATTATCTACTTGAATTTCAGAAAGCTCATTTGTAAATCATTGCATTTTACAAAATCGTCAAAACCAACTAGTTCGTAACGCCCAGGAGACCAAAACAGACCATCGTTTCGAAATTTGCACTGCATCGGATGGCTAACAATTACTCTATCCTAATGCATAATAATATACGACGCACATGTAGTACATTCAAATACACAGACGTGGCAACACAGTTATGTGGTCCACGTGCGTGATATAATGAACAACTTTTATAATCATCCTCGTCACAGGAATGCACATTTGCGTACTCCAACGATGTAACGCAAGTTGGGTCAGTTGGGGTAAGATTACAATGTAATTTTTTTTGTCCTTCAAATATTAAGGTTTGGTTGTAATGAATTGAAAATTTATGACATTTAATATTCAATGACCATTTCACCCCAAACTCCCCTCGCCCAAAGTTGAACCGGGAATGCTCGCGTCACATCGCTGCAGTAACTTTTTTATCATATCAGTTTTATGCACCACCCCCCAACCAAAAAGTGTCGCTACCCGTAATTTGTCATCCAGTTTTTGGCTTTTTTCGGTGGAGGGGGACGGAAACTGCACACGGAACTCACACTTTTGCGAGCCACAAAAAAGCTCCCTCATTTAAGGATCACATATCTCCGGCCAAAATATGTGACCATGGCAACTTTTGGCAACTCCCCCTAAACTGTGGAGGGGGAGGGGGTCACGAAACCAGGGGGACATTCCGTGCTCAAAAGAGTCACGCGGCGTAAATTTATCACAAATTTGCAAATTTGTCTCTCTCTCTCTCTCTGTGTGAAGGCTGGGCGCAATTGAAATTAAATCCACCCGGGCTTTTTTTGAATACACTGCGAATAAAGGATTGAAAGGGGGGGAAATTTTCTTTTATTTTCACTTTTGTGAAAATTTAGAGCGTTGAAAACAATAACCGTGGCGGGGTGAGCCGAACAAAAACCACATTTTAAACACGGAGCGAGGAAAACAACCGACGTAATTTATGGCACATTTATTTGAACATGGTGATTGTGCAAAGCTTGGCGCAACTTGCTCTGCAAGTTGTGCAAACAAGAACAACACAGAGTTGATTTTGGGTGCGTAACGAGCTTTGCTATGTTGGGTGGGCAAATCTTTAATATTCGAAATATTTCATTAAATTTTGTTGACTGCTTTTGGGAAATTTCAATCGTTTCTGAATAAGTTTTCAGCAAACGATTTGAGAGAGTAGTATTAACAAAATACATTTCTAAACACCATCACGAATTCTTTTCCATCAGTTCCACGTTACATCATGTAGGCCAACATAACCAAGGAGACAAAATCCCTTTCTTCAAATCTCAAAGGGGAAAGCTCAAACTCAGCACCATGTAAGCATGGAATCAATTTGCATTCATCAGAATCTCGTTAAGAAATTCATATTCAATTAATTCAAAACATCGCTTCCAGGGTCGCCCAGGAATCTTTTTCAATTGTTAAGATACAAACTCCACTGTTACCATGGTTCAATTGATCTCATTCAATCTGGCTTGGGGTCCCATAAAGTACTTCAAAAGTTTTGCTAAAACCCATTTTAAGGAAAGTCCGGAAGATTGTTAAAAGGGTTGTTTTTGTAAGAAAACTGGCCACGTAATACATTTTTAGAAAGAAGTTGAAAAGACCATCCAATGAGCCAGGATTGGAGATCTGACAACCCTCTCAAAAGTTATGAGCACTTTAGACACTTTTTTAATGTCGGATCTCATATATTTTGATGAAAATGATGTACGGATCTATCATGCGAATTATCGTCGGAGAATGTGCCGATGAGCCAGAAAGATTGAAAATCTGAAAATACTAAAAAAAAAGTCATGTGCTATTTTGATTGAATTTATTCACTATACAGCAATTCCATTAGAAAAGAGCCTAAACCAAAGAAAAAGTTCTCCGATCGGGCTTAAAATTTTTCTGAGGGTCCTTGGCCAAAAAATAGACCCGGCCATTAGAGTGACCTACATCGTGCTAGGGTGGTTCGAAAAAAGGCAATTTTCGTCATTTTTCGCAAAAACCACTTTCTTAAAAAAAAATCAAATCTCCGCGTCATTTCATTCGATTTTAGCTGTCTTAGACGCAAAAGAAAGATGATTAGTTTGGCTATTTGAGAAAAATAGTAAGAAGTTTCAAGAATCTGAATTAACATTTCAAAAAGTCGTATGAAAACTTAAAATGGCGTTTTGACTGTGTCTGGACCAAAGAGCCTATGTCTGAAAATATTTTTATCGGAATCCTCGGAAACCGTACGTTTCCTAAATATGTTTTTTTTTTAAAATTAAAACTGAGTTTTCGACGCGCCACGCGCAAAAACAGGAAAATGACGAAATTGGCAAAAATTAAAATTTCCGCCGTGACCTATACATGTTAGGGTAACCAAAGTTGCGTATTTTAATAACGATTTTTTTCGGTTTAGGCTCTTTTCAAATGGAATTTAAGAAAAATCGTTAACAACCTCGTAAGGTAAAATGGGAAGGCAGTTAGGGGAACTAGACCCTTTCTCAGCCTATTTCTATTATCAGCCTATCAGCACTTTGATCATGAATTACAGCTTAAATAAAGTGTTTTTGTCTGTTCCAAAGTAATAAATAGCTCAAATAGAAGTGAGCAAGCAACTTTCCATTGTTGATACATCTGAAAATGTTCATTTTATAGCGGAAAACCGCAAAAGTGATGATAATTGGTCGAACGGCCTAGTGTGATTAAAATGGGTACATTTCCCCTACCACGACTCGAGTTTTTTATTTATTTTAATTTTTTTTTCATTTTCTCGTGTTAAGAAAGTCATTTTGAGCATGTTTTGTTCAACGAAATACTCCAGTTCTTTTGTTTTTTGTTTTACTTGTTCAATTTTGAGTATTTTTATTTGCATTTATCTACTTTTGTTCTACTTTTGGCTGTTTTTGATACTATTTGGCTAATTTTACCATATCCTTCACTCCCTTTTGTTTTTTTTAATTCATTAGTTTTTCAACAGGCACTTTTTCAAAACAAATCTAGTTTTTCACGTTTTCTACTTTAAAATGATAAGTAAATGTGTAGAAGTATAGTCTGGGATATTACAAAAAATCTGCATTCTTATTTTTACATTTTTGCCTTCCTCACCTTGCTGAAAAAGGCTATAAAATCACTCGAAAAATGAAATTCTTGATTTGACCTCCTAGACCCACATTCATGTATACTTATCGACTCAGAATCACATTCTGAGCAAATGTCTGTGTGTGTGGTGGGATGTTGATCAAAAAAATTTGCACTGGATTTTCTCGGCACTGGCTGAATCGATTTGGACTGTATTGGTCTCATTCGATCCGTCTTGGGGTCCCATAAGTCGCTATTGAAAATTATAGAGTTTAGTAAAGTACTTCAAAAGTTATGCTAAAAAAATGATTGTAGCAAAAGTCCGGAAGATTGTAAAAAGGGTGGTTTTTGTGAGAAACCCCGACATTTTATACATTTTTAGAAAGGTATTCGAAAGATTTTTCCAACAAGTTCAAAAAATTGAAGTTCTGACAACCCTATCAAAAGTTATGCGCACTTAAGTGTTATTTATGCACTTTTTAGAGGCCGGATCTCATATATTTCGATGAAAACGTTGTCCGGATCTATCATGTGACCTGTCGATAGATAGGTGATAAAAAGACCTTTCCAACGAGTTCAAAAGATTGAAGATCTGACAACCCTATCAAAAGTTATGAGCACTTAAGTGTTATTTATGAACGTTTCAGAGACCGGATCTCATATATTTCGATGAAAACGTTGTCCGGATCTATCATGCAACCTGTTGTTGGATAGGTGATCAAAAGACCTTTCCAACGAGTTCAATAGATTGCAGATCTGACAACCCTATCAAAAGTTATAAGCACATAAGTGCCCTGAATTATGAAGATCTGACTACCCAATCTGATGGTATGAATAATGACTCAAGTTGATAGAACACTAAAAGGTCCGCCCTTTTGTATCTATTTTGGATAGCATTACCCTCTGAATGTGAGGAAGGCACCAACCACCTAAAGGTGGATTAAGTAACATTTTTAAATAAAAAAAACGTTACTTAATCCACCTTTAGGTGGTTGATGCCTTCCTCATATTCATAAAGTCAATACATTCAGTAAAAATAGCAACATTCCCCCTTAACATGTTTAACAAATCAACTTTATTACTCATTTCTTTTGGTATGGTTCGTAGACCATCAATATTTCTGGCTCATCGGCAAGGTCTGATAAAAAAACCTATCCAACGATAGTTCGCATGGAAGATTCAGACAATATTTTTATCACAATATCTGAAATCAAACCTCTATAAAGTGTATAAATAACACTTAAGTGCCAATAACTTTTAATAGGGTTGTCAGATCCTTGATGTTTTAGGCTCATTTGAAAGGTCTTTCGATTATCTAACTAACGATGGGTCGCATGATAGACCCGGACATCATTTTTACTGAAATTTCTGAGATCCGGCCTCCAAAAAGTGTATAAATAACACTTAAGTGCCAATAACTTTTGATAGGATTGTCAGATCCTTGATGTTTTAGGCTCATTTGAAATGTCTTTTGATTATCTAACTAACGATGGGTCGCATGATGGACCCGGACATCATTTTTACTGTAATATCTGAGATCCGGCCTCCAAAAAGTGTATAAATAACACTTAAGTGCCAATAACTTTTAATAGGGTTGTCAGATCCTTGATGTTTTAGGCTCATTTGAAAGGTATTTCGATTATCTAACTAACGATGGGTCGCATGATGGACCAGGACATCATTTTCATTGAAATATCTGAGATCCGGCCTCCAAAAAGTGTATAAATAACACTTAAGTGCTAATAACTTTTGATAGGATTGTCAGATCCTTGATGTTTTAGGCTCATTTGAAAGGTCTTTCGATTATCTAACTAACGATGGGTCGCATGATAGACCCGGACATCATTTTTACTGAAATATCTGAGATCCGGCCTCCAAAAAGTGTATAAATAACACTTAAGTGCCAATAACTTTTAATAGGGTTGTCAGATCCTTGATGTTTTAGGCTCATTTGAAAGGTATTTCGATTATCTAACTAACGATGGGTCGCATGATAGACCCGGACATCATTTTTACTGAAATTTCTGAGATCCGGCCTCCAAAAAGTGTATAAATAACACTTAAGTGCTAATAACTTTTGATAGGATTGTCAGATCCTTGATGTTTTAGGCTCATTTGAAAGGTCTTTCGATTATCTAACTAACGATGGGTCGCATGATAGACCCGGACATCATTTTTACTGAAATTTCTGAGATCCGGCCTCCAAAAAGTGTATAAATAACACTTAAGTGCCAATAACTTTTGATAGGATTGTCAGATCCTTGATGTTTTAGGCTCATTTGAAATGTCTTTCGATTATCTAACTAACGATGGGTCGCATGATGGACCCGGATATCATTTTTACTGAAATATCTGAGATCCGGCCTCCAAAAAGTGTATAAATAACACTTAAGTGTCAATAACTTTTGATAGGATTGTCAGATCCTTGATGTTTTAGATTCATTTGAAAGGTCTTTCGATTATCTAACTAACGATGGGTCGCATGATAGACCCGGACATCATTTTTACTGAAATTTCTGAGATCCGGCCTCCAAAAAGTGTATAAATAACACTTAAGTGCCAATAACTTTTGATAGGATTGTCAGATCCTTGATGTTTTAGGCTCATTTGAAAGGTCTTTCGATTATCTAACTAAAGATGGGTCGCATGATGGACCCGGACATCATTTTTACTGAAATATCTGAGATCCGGCCTCCAAAAAGTGTATAAATAACACTTAAGTGCTAATAACTTTTGATAGGATTGCCAGATCCTTGATGTTTTAGGCTCATTGGAAAGGTTTTTTTAATACCTTTCTGAAAATGTATAACATGACAGGGTTTCTTACAAAAACCACCCTTTTTACAATCTTCCGGACATACGCCAAAATCGTTTTTTTAGCATAACTTTTGAAGTACTTTACTAAACTTCATAATTTTCAATAGGGACTTATGGGACCCCAAGACGAATCGAATGAGACCAAAATGGTCCGAATCGGTTAAGCCAGTGCTGAGATAATCGAGTGCATATTTTTTGGTGCACAGACCCACATCCCTACACACACACACACACACACACAGACATTTGCTCAGAATTTGATTCTGAGTCGATAGGTATACGTGAAGATGGGTCTACGAGGTCAAATTAAGAAGTTCATTTTTCGAGTGATTTTATAGCCTTTCCTCAGTAAGGTGAGGAAGGCAAAACACAACCAAAATTGACCTAAAAAAAATCATAATATCTTTGACAAAGTCACATAAAACAAGTCATACTTCCAACCCATTTTTTTCTGAAGAGCAATTCCACCTCAAATCAGGGGTTTTTTGTACTTTTGTACCTGACCCTCTCCAATCACAATGAAACTTTGTTGACATGTTATTCTAATCTCATATAAGCCATTTTTGTGTGTATGAAGCCAATGCCATTCGAAAGTGACATTTGAGAAGGACGTGTTTTATCCTAAAAAAATGAATTTTGCTTTTTTTAATTTTTGTATGCATGAAATCAAAAAGTGGTCAAAGACAACCCAAGTAACATTTCAAGATAGCTACAGCATAGTAGTTTGGACCGTGGTAGGATAAAATTCTCTTCCAAACTTCTTCAGGAGTTTGGAAGAGTACTTGAAGAGAGTTTTATACTACCGCGGTCCAAACTGCTATGCTGTAGCTATATTGCAGAGCTCTTGTAGAACTCCTGGAAAAAAATGTTACTTGGGAATGTTGAAGGAAATTGGACAGGCTTTTTGAAAAAAAAGCACTAAACTAAAAAAACACGCCATTTTCATGAGATTTTCAAATTTTCAGGTTTAAAATTCAATTTAAGAGTGATATCACGATTGAAACAAAAATACAAAAATCATTTACTACAACTGTGTTTTTTTAAAGTGGTCTAAACAAAAAAAAAATCAAAAACTGATAGTTAGAATCGATTCTCTAGGCAATTTTACATAAAAGTCTCCATATTGACCGTTATCCTTTGTCCAATCTTTGTGAAGATACAGTGGTTCTTAAAATAAAAAAAATGTTGAAAAATAGAGTTTTTGGTGGTTTTTTGCCTTTTCTATGAGGTAGACTTTATTTTTCAGTTTTACCGGAAAAATCGCTGAATTTCCTATAAGTTTTTTTGACAAGAACTCGCTTTCAGTTTCGCCTTTTATATTTAAATCAAATAAATAACATCAAATAAATAAATAACTTTCGAATCTTTTTACAATTTCTGCCTTTTGGGACAAGATCGGGAAAAAGTCAAAATCTGAAGCTTTTTAATGGGGCTTGTTATTTGAAATGAAAGGTGATCAATATGCCTTTTAAGGAAAAATAATTTGAGATTCGAAGAAACCAGCCAAACATTTGAAATAGTCGTATGAAAACTCAAAATGGCGTTTTGACCGTGTCTGGACCAAAGAGCCTTTTTCTGAAAATATTGTTATCAGATTCCTCGGAAAATTTCAACTATTATATAAAAAAATAATTGTGATTTCGATTCATACGTGTCCAAGATATAACTTCTTGAAAATAAAAACTGGATTTTTCGACGCGTCACGCGCAAAATCGAGAATACAACGCAATCGACAACAAATAACTTTTTCACTAAAAATGCGATAAGTTTAAAATTTCAACTTAAACTGATCGCGGAGCGTTTCGGTGGTGCGACGGCGACGATTCCATCGAATTATGAAGCCTAAAATATCCGTCGACAAACACAACACATCGTGGGAATCTGCATCGGTTGGTTGGCTGGTTACTACGGTGGGTGGGGTTTTCCAGTGGGGTGTGGTGGGTGGCAGTAAAGATGTTAAATATTTACCCGCAGTAACGTAAGACGACCAAGAGTCGACGAAGGAGCTATCGAAGCGCGCGTGCCTAAAATTATGCAAAATAGGGCGAAGTGATTCGCCGCTGAGCTAACTTTCCGCTTGATTTCAATTATTTTCCTCTCGTCTGTTTACTTTGGACCCATCTTTGGCATCATCACAGCATCTAACATCGATACTCTGCGGCAGATGATGATGATGATGATGATCGCGATGCCGGAGAGGTGCAGTCAGTTGAACAAAGGAAGTCTCAAATTACGTTGAATGGTCAAGTTTTAACTTAGTTGAACTTTTTTTTTAACAAATGTTCATAAATTTTTTTAAATTACCACTTTTATTTTAAAACTATGCTCAAATTTTAAGCAACTGAGTGTACCAACCTAGCACAACCACCCAATCGATTGCATGCTTGCAGGCGCTTTCGAACATTTTGTCTTGCGAGTCGTTGCAGCTTGGGGCGAAATTGGCGACGAGCAGCAATATCCCGAAAAGCTTGATCTTTCAGTTTTGTCCGGCCGGCTGCGGTGCCATCCTCGTAAAGTGACCGTTTTATGCCACTGCCCCGCATTTAAGGGGTCATTTACATTTTATAACACTTTTTGGGGCTTTTTTTCTTCGTAGCTGGCTGCATCTTGCCGTTGATCCCCCTTGAGCGTTTCCGGTGTCACGAGACGATGGCTTTGGCTCAGAGAGCTCATCGCTTAAATGGACCAGTTTTTTTTGCTGGGTCCAGGCAATCAGGATTGTATCGCTGCTGGTTTTTTTTTTCGCAAGTCATGTTTATGTTTTTGGTTGTCTTTTAGTTTACTTTTATAGAGCATTTACATAGGGTAATGGGATTGGGTTTTGTCGTATCCGGAGAATACTTGTTCATTTTTTTATTTTACAACTGCTTAGTAGAAATTCCAATCCCTCAAATACTGAAAGAAAGTGCAATAATCATTGCTCATTGCTCAAATCAGCAATTTTCTAGTACTTCTGTACCCGACCCTCTCCGATTTCAATGAAACTTTGTAGTCATGTTATCCTATGCCTGCATTTTTCGTGAGTATTTTTGTAACATCTTAGGCTGTTTCGACAAAAATTTTGAACGAAAAAAAATTTGACTTTTAAACTTAAAAATTGAAAAATCTTCGAGTTACAGTAAATTTTTAATTACAAAATACAAAACTATTTGAATAACTAACGACCTTCTCTATTGTCATTAGCTAGTGCAACTGGCTCCATATACACAAAAGTGACTTAATATGCCTAGGATAACAACATAACAAAGTTTCATTGAAATCGGAGAGGGTCGGGAACAAAAGTACCAGAAAAAAATTTGATTTGAGCTGGAATTGCTCTTTTAACGAATTTCATGCAAAACTCAGACATTTTAACAATTTTTTATAAAGTAATATTTATTTTGTTGAAAATCTTATAAACTTATTTACCTCAATTTAATATAATGTGTTTATTTTAACTATATTTGAAACCTTAGTGGTGATTTGAACACATTAAATTTAATTTTAACAATAAAAACTATGACTATCAAAGTCACCCCGGAATTCAAACTAAGAATATTAACGTAACTTTTTTTAACACAATTGATTTTTTTTATTCAAAAATGGTGGTAGGACCTTAGTGGCCTACCCCAGTACAAGTTTTATATATAATAATCTTAAGAAAAATAATATAAGTTGGAAAATATTCCAAATATAAATTGAAATCCTATCAATGTAAACCCGGTTTAAGGTAGCTCGGTAGTTTTGATGAAAATTAAACAAAATAGTAGTATATGCAACAAGTTGCAAAAAGAGGATTTTTTCAGCACGAGTCGTACATTTATCCAACGAGGTTCACCGAGTTGGTTAAATACGAAGAGTGCTGAAAAAATCAAGTTTTGCAACGAGTTCCATACAACATTTTTTTGCAATTCTAAAAAACACACACTGAGTGAAATTTTATGTCAAATTTTCATGTATTTTGTCAATAAATCGTTTAAATCAAAAAAATGTTGAAAAGTGTTACTTTTCGAAACAAGTGCTGTAAAGTTCAACTTTTCAGCACCCATTTGAGTGCTGAAAAGAAGAACTTTTCAGCATTTATTTGAAAAGTGTTGCTATTCGATTCTGTTATTTTTGGTACAGAAAAGTAGGCTATTTCGTCGTTCCAGAATGACAGGAAAAGTAAGTAGTTTCACGACGGAATTGCAAAAATGTTGTTTTGGAACTCTACTGCCCAATGTTAAGGACAAATTGAAAAGGACCAAACTTGAAAAATGTAATTAAACCTGGGGTGACCATGACCATGGCCTGCGGGCCAAACGTGACCGGCAAGGTAATTTTTGTGGCCCGTGGACCCATTTTGAATGTTCATGTAGGTGGCCCGTTGAGTAAAGGTTTATTTTTAACTTTTCTATGATAATCTAATGATTTATTCATATTTAGAGAAAACACATTCGGCCCTTCATGATTAATTAGTTGAGCCTGCGCAGAAATTTTGTAGGGCTATGTATTTGCAAAAATCCTATTTTTTATATTAATTATTTTCTGACCCTCAAACTTACTTTGCACTTAGAAACCTTCTCTCGGGATCCGAACTCATGACAGTCGGGTAACCAATCTGATTGACTACTATCTGAATTAGACAAAAAAAAATATTTTAATAACTTTTTGTCGACCAGTTTTCCTTGCCCCCAATTATTCAAAATTGACTCGAAAAATCAGAGGCAGAGTATTTTTTTCAAATACTTCAAAATGTCAATGAAAATTTAATTGCAATCAGCTGAAAGCAATTAAAAATGCATGGCTCTGCGTTAAAATAATTTTGAGCTTATTAGGGGTTTATTCAAAAATAGTTTGATTTTTTGTAAATTTTCAATGTATTAGTTTTTTTTGTTAAAATGATTTTTTTTTCGTCGAAATAATGATTGCAATTCAATTTTATGGGTGTTTAAAACATTTTCCAACATGTTTTTAAATTAAAACTTTAAAATTATTTATAATTAATTGAAAGATGAAATTACCATTCACCATGTCACCATTTTCGAATTCAAAAAAATGTCTACTATTTTTTTTTAATTTTTTTTTTAAATTTCCTTCATTAAAAAAAATCAACAAAACTGATAGAAAAGTGTAATTTTGTTTTTTTTTATTAACAGAAATGTTCTAAAAATAACAGAAATTAAAATAGATTTCAACGTAATTGATAATAACTTTTTTTGTAAATTTGTCCCGCAAGATCATTTTAGGTCCAAATGTGGCCCGGCCTCTAAAAACTTTGAGCACACCTGAATAAAACCAGATGATTTTTAATAGCCTTAATAATAGCTCGGAATAAATTGATCAAATTTTCAATGTGAAAAAAATAATGTTCAAAAAATTAAATTAAAAAGTAAAAACAAATTGAGATTCAAATCGACGTAAAGTTACATCATAAAAAAGGTAATATTCAACACTCCACAATTACCCCTGCAAAATTTACACAATTTTTATTGTGTATTTATTTGAGATAAAAGTGCCGACAAGTTAGAGTTTAAAGCACTCATTCAGCTCTGTTTGTTCTAGATTCTTTTTTTTTGTGATTAGAAGTAGGAAAATGACAATTATCAAAATACCAACTGTCTTTACCTGAAACAAATCATGGAAATACCAGGTTTCCTTGCTGAACATTTTTATTTAACCTTGTTTTTAAGTTTATCTTAAAGATTTAAATGTTCATCGCGGTGAGTTCATGACTTGGCAACACTGCTCTTGTAGGGTAAATTGTCTGATTTTGGCATTGTTCTTTCAAAATATTTAAATTTAGTAAAAATGTTTTAGCAAAAGCCACCAATGACTCATTACACGCTTCGAGCATAAGTTCCTCTTTTTTTCGAAAACCTTTTCCCGACTCTCAGAGACAAAAACACCAGATAATTATATGTTTATGGCTGTCATTAATTATGCTATAATTTATATTACGACTCTGCGCGCTCAAGTCCTCGTTGTCGTTAACGGGAAGCACAATGTGTTTTCACACTTAAGCCCTTCGGGCTGTTACTCATCCTGTAGTTCCACGATTGGCTACGGGGGGGTTAGTTCTGGGAAGGCTGGGAACCCGGTTGCGGTACGGTTGTTCACAGAAATTCAAAATTTGCCGTTTTTGTGGAGATGAAGTGTGCGGTTGAGGGGGCAAATTTTCGGCAGGGTTGCCAATTTTCTTGATATCAAGAGTTTTTTTTTTCAAATTATGAATATTACCTAATTTTACCCCTTTCAACAAACAGCAAAATTATGGTAGTGATGTTTGCAAAGATGGCAACACTGACGTCAACTCGACAAAAAAAAAAACCGTCGGCAAACTTCCATTCCGACAAACGACACGAAACGTGTAAACCCCGTCGTCATTGCAGAAGTCGAAAATTTAATTATTTCATTATTTATTTCCGCTGTTAATTGCAGGGAAAAATCTGTGCGGCAAGAGGCTTAAGCCCAACACCTCACCTCCCAGCTGGTGGAAGGCAGGTGGCGCGGGTTGGTTTCCAGTTCCATTTTTTCCCCTCGTGACGCGCCCGGTGCTTTTTCCCCCGGCTCTCAAGGGGTTGTAAATTTTGAAGGGCTTTTCGAGCACACCAGTTTTTCCAGAGCTGCACTTGACGCTGCGTTAATTCCAGTGGGGAAAAGTTTTAATTCAATTGAATGATTTCATACGTGGTGGAAAATGCAAGGGGAAAATTTTCCTTACCCCTTTCCACTGTTAAGGGGGAGAACGCTTGGCACGTGTGATTCGATTCAGGAGCCTGTTTGAGTTTGAAACAAAAATCAATTACCCATTCAACAAAGGGAGCACTCAGGCCGAATTGCACAGCAATTAATTTTTCAAAGGCAGATGTTGATCTGCAAAGGCAACGCACTCCCCATTCAACTTGGAGAGGCAAATTCTTTCAAGGGATGCAGCCATAAATATGCATAAATGTCTGTTTCCACAAGATGTTTTCTCTGCGAAAATAGGAGGGAGCGGTTACTAAAAAATTTTCTTTTCAAGCTTTTCAAATAATTTTTATTCAAGCCATTCACTGAAAACGCAAAATATTTGAAAATCGACCACTTTCCCTCCAAAAACAAAAAAATACTTCCAGAAAGAGAACAACGCTTCTTCACTGTGATCAAAGTCTTTTGGCAAACAATAACCAGAACTCTTCATCCGGGAAGGAAAACCCCCCTCTAAACGGAAGTGTGTGCAAACTTCGGAAGCTGATGCACTTTTTGGCCAAACGGCAGATGGTTCTGGAAGGGTGCCACACACATTGTGCACTTCAGTGAACCTGGTTCGCTTCGGTGGCTTTTCGAACGGAGAAGGGTCCAGAGTTTGGACCAGAGTAGCAGTTTTACTGGCTGCAACAGTAACCGGACAACAATATCGGAGCGGGTTGCCGTTTTGTGATGGTTGTGTGTGTGTGTGTGTGGTTATGCAAGAGTAACTTTGGGGAAAGATAATGATTAGTTTTGTTGTTTTTGAAGTTTCAGTTGTTTGTAGGAACTATATTCTGGTGGGTATTGCCATGGTGTTTTTTTCCTATGGTTAGATCATTGAAACTCACTGTGAAAGTTGCTTATACTTGAGATGAAAATAAAATCATGCTTCAAAAAGCAATTTCATTTAACTAACTTATTTTAGTAAGTGTAAATAATTCAAAAATGGTAATTTATCTAAATATCTCAAAATGAGTGAAAATCTTATATTTATTATTATTTACTATTTCAAATAGATAAAATTAAAATAACATCAAATTTACCAAGCAATAGAACAGTGCAAACTGCTGACATTAGAAGATGTTTCAAATTTCTTTACTTCACTGTAATTGCTTAAATTAATGTAAATAGAAGCAATTCTCTACGTAATCGTTTTGTTTTGTTTTATTTTTTGTATTTTTTTATCTAACTGAAACATTTTTGGTGCACTCGGTATGCCCATATAATTTTCTATACAAATTTGGCAGCTGTCCATACAAAAATTATACATGAAAATTCAAAACCCAGTATCTTTTGATGGAATTGTTTGATCGATTTGGAGTCTTGCGCAAAGTTGTATGTATTAATAAAGACTACACTGAAATAAAAATGATACAAGTTTTTTATATTTTTTTGGTGATTTTTAATTCAATTTTTTGTCTTTAAACCTTGAATTGCAAAAAAAAACATTATTTCACATATTTTTTAGACGACATGAAATGCCAACAGAAATTTCCAGAATGTGCAAAAAATCTTTGACCGAGTGGAATATTTTTGAATCAATACTGATTTTTTTTTTTGAAAAAATCGAAAATTTGATCGCAAAGATTTAAAATTGAATTAGAAATCAAAAAGTACTTAAGTAAAATTTTCATGAAGTGCTTGAAAATAGTCGCAGTTATTCATTTTTTGTTCATCTTCGTGACAAAAAGTGAAATTAAAAATCTCTAAAAAATACTGGTAATTGAGATACAGTTTCTAAAAGTTTATTTTTTGAACTTGCGATATCTCGGAAACTGGTGGTTTCAGTTTCAATGTATAAAAATGAAACTTCTGTGAAATATTCGGCTCTTGTCTAAAAACTATATTTATAACCTACAACTGCTTACGAGCTTAAACACAATCGTGATTTGCATAGCTTAATTAATCTAGATCCAGAAAAAATAACCATGTAAAGTTAAAACACGAAATTTTGAATTTAAATTTTTTGTTCCTTCAACAATGTAGATTCCAAAAGTAATAAATTTCCCTAAAAATTTCATGTTCAAACATTTTTTTTACCGTTGAGTAACGAAAAATGAAAGAGTTTTGAAAACTTTTTTTTTTTGTGTTTTTATGGATGATTTTTTTTCCCGGAACTTTGAGTACCGTAAAACGGGGTAAGTTTGATAGGTTTGCGATTTCTCCGCAAAATGAAGAGTACAATTTAAAATACTTACGAACTGACCGTGGTAGAGACTTGTTCAAAGTACCTCAAGAAGGAATTTTCATAAAATTTTGAAAAGTTTAAAAGTTAGTTAACAAAAGTTAAGAAAATGTTGATGAAAGTCATTATTTTAAACTTCTTAAAGTGTCATGATTTTGTCAATGAACATGATTTTGAATCTGAAAACGAAATGCATTTTCAGATTCTTTTGGACAATTTTTCACTAGGAGAAGGATAAATAAGTTTGTAAATATTCAATAATATGTGTTTTTGAAACACAATTAAAAAAATCTCCAAATTTATAGGTAACTTCAGTTGAACAAATTCATGTAAAATGTGAAAACTTGTGATTCGTGCTTTGAATTCAGTATAAAATGCAATATAAATCGATAATGTTATGAACAATACTAGTTTAAACAAATTTCAGGCAAAACTCCGACTTTTTACCAATTTTACCTTAAAATTGACATGTATTTTGTTAAAAAGTTTACAAACCTAGTTAACTAAATATAAACATTGATTTTTTCTAAAAAAATATATCAGATAGATTTAACGTACAAATAATGTTTAAGAAACTTAAATACGATTTTAACAAGAAAAAATATGATCGCAGCTATTTTTATAAACACTATCGAAAAAACTTTTTTTTTCCATAATAGTGCATGGACTTTGTGTAACCTACCTCATGCTGTACATCTACATGTTTTAAAAATAAAAATCTTGAGAAAAATCTTACCTGTTGGAAAATATTCCAAAGTCACCTCGGTTTACGATACACCATCAAATCGGGCGTCCAAATCGTTTCATACTGCAAATTATTGAAAAACACCTATTTTTTCGCATGTTCAACATTGAAAGGGGTCGTACCGCCCTTCCGTCACGAGATACAAAAAAAAATGGACCACAGATTCATGACAAAATTTACTCCTAAAGACAAAGTTTCACGCACATTGAAGAGGGGTCGGGGCAACTTTTCCCGATTTTGTGTGAGATGGCGAAGAATTACCCATTTGTAAAATAAAAAAGGGCACAATGCCCTAACCATGTAGCACAAGTTAATCCCGCAATCGGCAGCCGTTACTTCAACGACTCGTTTGTCCAATCCCTGCCCCCCCCTTAAACCAGATAATCCACGCAACGCGTCGATCCGGAAACAAATCGGAAATTTTGTCACACCTACACACTTTTTTATGTTCAGACCCCCTCGCAGGGTTGACGATTTCCTCGGGAAAACCCCCCAGCCGAAAGGCTGATTTATGACACTTTAACAGCATATTTTGCGGCTTACCGTTGTTCCCATCATGGCCGGTGTGCGTCGGGATTTTAATGAAAAGCATTTTTTTTTTGCTGCTCGTCCACTCTCATAGAAGTTTACGAGCCTGGAAAATGAAATTAAGAGCACTTTGTGGGTGCGAATTGCACCAGACTCGCCAGCGGAAAAGAGCGCGTATCAATTAAAGGAGATTTCCGATAATAAATTCGGAATGTTTTTAACTCTGCCTGGCAGCACCGCTCGCCGTAAGCTCGGATTAATGGGTTCATGGGTTTAACGGGGGGTAAAGAGACTGGTGACACGGTTCAAACTTTTTAATTTATTGACACACAGAATTAAACAACGATAACGAAGGTCAATTTGGATGGAGTTTTCGTTTTACTTTTTGGTGACCTCAACCTAGGGTGGCCCGCAGCCGGGCGATGGTGGCGTCCAGGGCTGCCAGGTTGAACTCGGGATCCCGTGGGGGATTGCGTCGGATGTCCTCGAGTCCCTTCAGGACATGATCCGGTACTGGGGGTTCCACCGGAAGGTGAGCTCCCTGTGGCTGGAATCCGTTGACGTCCGCGTTGTAAACCACCCGATACAGAACTCCATCCTGACCGGTGTACGAATACTCTCCAGCGGCGTTAGCCCCATCATAGCTCGACTGCTGGGCAGCTATTCCGTTGCTAGTCTCGTACCGATAGCTGTACGCTCCGTTCGGTTCCAGGTTCGAATCTTGCGCCAGAATCACCGCCTGTGACTCGGGAGATCCCGCCGGAAGTCGCCGCTGCGGGGCGGCCACACTGATCGCCACCAGGGCTGCCAGAATTATCTGGAGAAAAATAAGCACAAAACTTCACTCCAACCACCCACACTACAAATTCCTCAACCCAACTCACCAATTTGCTATACATTATGACACCCTAAAAGAGAAGGAATTCTGCTGAGCTAGAAGACGACTTAGAAGTGACTGATACGCCACCCAGCACTTGTTCAATCTTTTATACGGCTAGTATACGACAGACCTAGTACACACCTTCGGCCACGGCAATCGTTTAAGGTGGGCCTTCCCAGCGCGATTCCGAGCTGAGTCTCTCTCTCAATAAATAAATTACCAAATTATCTCCCTCGGCAGGTTCTTCCTCTTCGCCGACGACTTCTTCTGCCAGTGTTCTGCTGCACTTCTTAAGTCTTCTAGCCAGAGTTCAACCCGCGATAGGGTGAAAACTACCCGCCGAGCAACAACAACAACAATGCTCTGCAATGGTGGTTAATATTAGTAATACACAGCCGATCACAACCTTTGGAATGAATAGTTTTGGCCCACCACACACCGGCTTCGCTGAGGTGTTGATGGTTCTTAGGAGGGTTTCCGCGGCTCGCATATTGAAAGAAGTCGAAATCTAGTTGGTCTCGAGTAGGTGAAAGTGACAAATTTTTAAGAGCGATGAGCAATAAATTATAAATTGCTTCATTACGTTTAATAGATAAAAATCAGTCATTTTACATCATTGGCTGTCTACAAAAAAAAGTATTTTGAGTTTTGCCTTCCTCACTGAGGTAAGGCTATAATCCTGCTCTAAAAATGAACTTTGTATAAAAACGTCGTAGACCCACCTTCATGTATACATATCGACTCAGAATCGAAAACTGAACAAATGTCTGTGTGTATGTGTGTGTGTATGTGTGTGTGTATGTGTGTGTGTATGTGTGTGTGTATGTATGTATGTGACCAACAAACTAGCTCATGTTTCTCGGCACTGGCTGAACCGATTTGACCCGAACTCGTTGCATTCGACTTGGTTTAGGGTCCCATAGATCGAGTTTTATACAGATTGAAGTTTCGATAAGTAGTTCAAAAGTTATGTATAAAAATGTGTTTTCACATATATCCGGATCTCACTTAAACGTATGTAAACTATGTCTGGGTCCATCATCCGACCCATCGTTGGTTAGGTTATCAAAAAACCTTTCCAACGAGCCAAAAACATTGAAGATCTGGCAACCCTGTCTCGAGATATGGCCACTTAAGTGATATTGATGAACTTTTTGGAAGCCGGATCTCACTTAAATGTATGAAAACTATGTCCGGATCCACCATACGACCCATCGTTGGTTAGGTTATCAAAAGACCTTTCTAACGAGCCTAAAACATTGAAGATCTGGCAACCCTGTCTCGAGATATGGCCCCTTAAGTGATATTGATGTACTTTTTGGAAGCCGGATCTCACTTAAATGTATGCAAACTATGTCCGGATCCACCATCCGACCCATCGTTGGTTAGGTTATCAAAAGACCTTTCCAACGAGCCTAAAACATTGAAGATCTGGCAACCCTGTCTCGAGATATGGCCACTTAAATGATATTGATGTACTTTTTGGAAGCCGGATCTCACTTAAATGTATGCAAACTATGTCCGGATCCACCATACGACACATCGTTGGTTAGGTTATCAAAAGACCTTTCCAACGAGCCTAAAACATTGAAGATCTGGCAACCCTGTCTCGAGATATGGCCCCTTAAGTGATATTGATGTACTTTTTGAAAGCCGGATCTCACTTAAATGTATGCAAACTATGTCCGGATCCACCATCCGACCCATCGTTGGTTAGGTTATCAAAAGACCTTTCCAACGAGCCTAAAACATTGAAGATCTGGCAACCCTGTCTCGAGATATGGCCACTTAAATGATATTGATGTACTTTTTGGAAGCCGGATCTCACTTAAATGTATGTAGACTATGTCCGGATCCACCATCTGACCCATCGTTGGTTAGGTTATCAAGAAACTTTTCCAACGAGCCTAAAACATTGAAGATCTGGCAACCCTGTCTCGAGATATGGCCACTTAAGTGATATTGATGTACTTTTTGGAAGCCGGATCTCACTTAAATGTATGTAAACTATGTCCGGATCCACCGTCCGACCCATCGTTGGTTAGGTTATCAAAAAACCTTTCCAACAAGCCTAAAACATTGAAGATCTGGCAACCCTGTCTCGAGATATGGCCCCTTAAGTGATATTGATGTACTTTTTGGAAGCCGGATCTCACTTAAATGTATGCAAACAATGCCCGGATCCACCATACGACCTATCATTGGTTAGGTTATCAAAAGACCTTTCCAACGAGTCCAAAACCTTGATGATCTAGCAACCCTGTCTCGATATATGGCCACTTAAGTTTTATTTATGTACTTTTTTATTCCGGATCTAAAAAATAAATAAAATTTGTGTACAGCCATTGTTGGTAATGAGTGAGGAAGGCTCCAACCACATAGGCGGATTAAGTTAGTTTTTTAAACCACAATTTACATTTACACTATTTACAAATTGAATTATTTAGTCCTTTTGAAACGTAAGTCGTGTATTTATAAATCTTAACAAATCTGGATGAAATATTTCAACGAATTTTATTTTTAACATTCAAAATCGGATCAATAGTTTCAACGACATCATCGAATGATAATTGAGGGATTCGGCCCTCAATTTAGCACTTAAAAAACATATTTTTCGGAATTTTTGATTTTTTGCTAGACTTTATCTCAGCAACCAAATATTGGATTAACAGTTTTCAAAAAATGAAAATTTGATGAAGTTTTCCCTGTGTTTTCAAATATATACTTTGATGAGGAGGGGCAATATTTTTTAATAAAATGTACCTAAAAATAGCTTTAACTCAAAAATGATGTAATTTTTCAGAAAATTACAGAAGTACTTTTTGATTACTTATTCAATTAGTAAGTTTGATTACTAATTCAATTAGTCAACAAATATTTTTAGAAACTCCATATTTTTTCAAAAAAAAAATCTTGTCTTGACAAATAAAAGTCCGTCAAAAGTTAATACTCAAAAGTTGACACTTTTTGTGTAGTATAACATATAAAGAAAAGGAAAAAATTTTTTTTTCAATTCTGTCAAAAACAAGTTTCCGTGATAAAAAATAGAAAAAATGAGTACTTTTTCCGACTAGCCATAACCTCATAACCTACAACTTTTCAAAACACCCCAAATCAATCAGAAAAATATTTCTCAAATACAGATATTCGAATATTTTCATAATACTTTTTAACGAACAGCACCCACATTTGTATGGAGACTTGTATGGAATAACCGATAACGCAAAATTACTTATTTGGATCTAATTGATTCACAAAGTTTCATCCGAATAAAAAATACAAAAAATTATCTTCAAGAAGTTCTATACAATTACTCAAAATAAAAAGTAGTTTTTTCTGTCCTGAAAGCATTGAAGAAAAACTTTAAATTATTTTACTAAGAAATGCTGTCATAAAACTGACAAATTCATACGAAAAAAGTAAAAAAAAAAAAATGTATTTTTATTTTTTTATACGGGACATAAGTTACCTCTATTTTTATATCAAGCATCAGCCATTTGACCTCTTATTTATATGAACTGTTTATAATGTGTAGTAAAATTCCCTTAATTAGCATATATATATATTTTTTTTTATTTCGTGAAGTTTCATTCAAAGATAAACGAATTGCAAGCACAGTGTCGATGTTTGTTTTATTTATTTTTTTCCGCGTAAAAATGTTTTGATCAAAAAGTTCTTATCAGGAATTTTGAAAAAAAAATTTCAAGAAAATCAGAGTTACCATTCAAAAAAAATGTCAAATAATACTTAAATGATCACTACAATTATTTTTTTGCTTTATAAATCTTGCTTGCAATTTCAGTAAGTTTTTTCTAATTTTTTTCTTACTTTTGGTAATCTCTTAGTCATAAGCAATAATCGTTCCAAAATGGATTGAGATTTAACACACAGTTGAAAGGAACTCCAAAACTCTGTTATGTACTGCAAATGAACTAATTGTAACATGATTATTCACTAAATAAACCGAATTGAATTGAATTGAATAAATTTTGCTATTTGTTGCTAAAACAAGCTTTGTATGTTTGAAAGAATCGAGAGAAAAAAGGTTCCTTTTTTGCTTTTTTCACCATCATCTTTTTTAAATTAAAATGTTTTCAAAGTTTATAACGTGGCGCAATAATTTTTTTTTTGAATTTTATCTAAAAATATTTTTGTTGTTTTAAAAACCTTCAAAAAATAAAAATAAGCATGAAAAGGTATAATTGCATAAGTTAAGGCATGTACCGTAAAACGGGGTGACTTTGATAGGTTTGCGATTTTTACGCAAAATGAAGAGTACAGTTAAAATACGTAAGGAATGGTTTAGAAACATACTGACCATGGTAGAGAAGTGTTCGAAGTACCTCAACAAGAACTTTTCATAAAATTTTGACAAGTTTTAAAAGTAAGTTAAGTATAGTTAAGAAAATGTTGATGAAAGTCTTTATTTTAAACTTCTCAAAGTGTCATGATTTTCTCAATGAACATGATTTTTAATCGGAAAACGGAATGCATTTTCGGATTCTTTGGACAATTTTCCACTAGGAGAAGGTTAAATAAGTTTGTAAATAATAAATAATATGTGTTTTTGAAACACAATAAAAAAAAATCACCAACTTTATAGGCAATTTCAGTTGAACAAATTTCATGTAAAATGTGAAAATCTGTGATTCGTGCTTGAAATTCAGTATAAAATGCAATATAAATCGATAATTTTATAAACAAAACAAGTTTTAACGAATTTCAGGCAAGATTCCGACTTTTTAACAATTTTACCTAAAATTTATATGTATTTTGCTAAAAAAACTTATACACTTAGTTAACTAAATATAAACATTGTTTTTTTTTTCTTAAAACTATATCAGCTACTTTAGTGATGGTACATTTAGCGTACAAATAAAGTTTGAACATCTTTAATATGATTTTAACATGAAAAACTATGACTATCAAAGTCACCCCGGAATTAAAACTAAATTTTTTTAACGTAACTATTTTTCTAAACATTATTGAAAAAACTTTTTTTCCGAAATAGTGCATGGACTTTGTGTGGCCTACCCCAGTTTTTAAAATAATAATCTTGAGAAAAACCTTACCTGTTCGAAAATATTCCAAAAACAAATTGAAATCCTATCAAAGTCACCCCGGTTTACGGTACTAGATTATTCATGCTTCCAACTTATTATTCGATTTTCAAATTTTAAACAAAATTGAACTTTTTAGAATAAAAAAAAGTTTTTCCTTGAACACCTCCAACTGTTTTTTACTTAAGCTTAATTTTACATTTATTACAATTTACAATATTTTACATATAATTACAAGTATGATCTAAATTTCATTATCTTTTACTCGGCTATCATGATATTTTTGAAAACTGCCAAAACTAATAAAACAAAGTGTGAAAATTTTGGGGAATTACTCACATTCCAAAAAGCTTTTGAAATTCAAAGTTAACTTGAAATGAAAGCAACGAGTAATTACTGAAAATATTTTTCTTATTTGAAAACAGGACTATGAAGTCGGCATGTCTTTATAATACGGAGTCAGAGTCATCCAATTTTGAAACACTTTTTATTGAAATTGTCTGAAGTCAAAGTTTGAGTCATAGGAGTCGGGTCGGAGTCGCTAAATTTTCAGAAGCCGGAGTTGGATATAAAGTCATCAAAAATGCTACCTGACTCATTTGTCATACATTTCTCATGGCAATCTTCCATTTAAGATTTACACAAATTATTTTAGTTACAATGCCATATTAATTGAGCATAATATCAAAACCAATAACATTTTTTTCGATGAACATTTAATTATCAAATTATTATTAAATTCGGTCGAAAAAAAAAACATACACTGTAATAGGAGTAAGGAGATTTATTTATGTTTGTAAATTTTCGTCATTTTGCTAAATAAAAAAAATCTTAACTATTTATAATCTCAACATTTTTGGTTACAAATAAATTATTAATAGAAGCCTTCTTTTAAATGTATGTTTGTGTGAAAGCTCTCTTGATATAAGTAAAATTTAAATATCGTCCCAAATTTAGAACATTCTTTTGGTCAGGCCTCGCCAGCAGAACCAAGCAACCCGATCGAGTTTCACTCGAAAATTGCCAAGACCCACTACGGTTCGTGCCCAGACCAAACTCCATTCATCAACCGCGCCGAATCGCACAGCCAGAGTTTAAATGTCACTCGACAAAGCACGCGCGCAAGTTTGCTTCGTGAACTTCCTCCAACCTCCGGTTCAGATCGATTCTGCTTCTCGCCGAGATCTTGCCAAGATCAGCATCACTTATTGCCATCGTTGATCAAAGGCAAGGTTGGTGGCATTCGTCAGCTGTGATGTGTCACAGACGAAGACTTGTGGGTCATCCTTAATGTGCGTGTAATAAATTGATGAGATTTGAAATTTGACAAGCAGATGAAACCAGGTAGTGACAAATTGGTCAAACCTTGTCTAGGCGATTCTCATCATTCATGCGGATTACGTTTAGAAGATCAGTAGTAGAAATTATAGTCGTAAGGTCATGGTCATTGTTGAATGTTCCGGTTTAAAACTAAAATTGTTCATCAAACAAAATATAACATTTTACAAGCACAATTCTTTCCGTGCCTCGATGCACTACAAGTATCACAAGAAGACAAATTGGCCACGGTGTGAATTACAACGTTCTACCACGCTAATAGCTCTGCTATGCCATGCCATCGCCAACATCTTCACTTAGTCTACCGCCCGTTGCGCCAGTGAACAACAACAACAGCGATTTCTGCTAACTGCCGTGTTCATCCGCTCATCGACATGCAACAATCTCTGAGAACTGCTGGAGCTCCGATCGGATCTCGGATTCAAAGCGTTCCTCGTGCGCTACCCCGCTTCTGTTTCGATTACCTGTGTCCCGTCTCCGTAGCGTTGGAAGAAGCTCAAGCAATTGGCAAAGGTTAGCCCTGGAGCGCCGATTGAACTATCGACGAAGAAGTGTTGCAGTCGCCGCCACCGCCGTCCAAGAAGAGACTCTTCTGGGGGGCGTTACCGATTCGTGCTCGGAGCCCCGGGTTGGGCCTACACCTGCCACGCTCTGTGGCAACGATTCGCCGAGGTACCCCTCCTCTCGGAGTGGGTCCAGTAGCGTAAAAGTGCAATTGTGCACTAAGATGCTGCGCTAAGTGCAGTCTTGCGGCGGCTTCCACTCCTACGGAGAGTTCGGCTTTTCAGGAGGGCATGTTTGGCATTGAGCGATTAATTCAATTTTGCATCATAAAAATGCGGATTTTCTCACGTCGCGGTTCGTACGGAGGCTGGTGAGATCAGCTGAGCTCAATTTGTATGAAATTATTTTGAGATGGATTAGAGAACTCGAATCAGTGATCGAAAATTTAAATTTTCTTAAAAATATTTCTGAAGTCAACATTCATACAGATTTATTATGACGACTCTCAAAAAATATATCGCAGGTTGGTTTCCCAACCCTGCCGTCAATGTCTCAACCATGGTCGTCAGTCGCTCCCAAAGTGACATAAATCTTGCGGAAAAAAACCCCGAATGAAACCCGGTGCAAGAAAAGCACTTTCTTCCTCCCTCGAGGACCGAATTTCCTCCCGCTATCTCAGCCCACCACTGAAACGAAATTGAACCCATTTGAAAAATGAGAAAAATAAATTGCTCCTAGATCGATTACTCTTCAATATTTTGACATATTTTCCACGACGGTGGCTGCCGCTGCCGCTGCACTGCAGCATCCCAACTGGGAAACGGCTCCGTTGATCCTGTCATAAATTTTCCCCGCGAAAGCCACCACCTCTCTGCTGCTGGTGGAAAACCCGTTTGTCAGCCGCGTGACGTGATGGCGGCGGTGTCGTGCAAATCTGAGGCCTTTTTTGGTGCAAACGTGTTTTTGGTGGTTTTTTAAATGATAGATATTATGAAATCGAATGAATCGTTAGTTAAGAACATATAAAATAAATATTTGCTTGAGTTTTTACATTTTTTCAAACATAACTGTGTTACAAGGTATTTAAAAGATGATTTGTTTTTATTTTTTTGAGTTTTTGCATTCTTTTCAATATGATCAGTTCTGTGAAAATAAATTGGTTTCTATAAAAAAATATGGCTTTTGAATTGACCAGTTGAAAATGACCAGATTTTTTCATTATTTAAACAATATTTTTTCAGGTATTTTGCATTTCTTTTTAACATGATCAGTTTTCTCTTAAAATAAAAAAAAAATGCACTTTTTGCACGAGTTCCTGGGATTTTGTTAAGTTACTTGGACTATTTAAAATGATGGAGATTTTATTAATTTCTGGAATTTTCGAATCATCAAGTTCTCCAAAATGGTAGTTTATGCAACATGTTGCGAAAATAAGATTTTTTCAGCACGAGTCGTAAATTTATCCTACGAGGTTTACCAAATCGGATAAATACGACGAGTGCTGCGAAAATCAAGTTTTGCAACGAGTTGCTGTCAACATTTTTTGCAATTCCGAAAATCGCTTTTTGAATGAAATTTTGTTTCAAACATTCATGTGTTAAGTAAATTTACCGTTCAAAACAAAACAATACTGAAAAATTTTACTTTTCGATACAAGTGTTGAAATATTCATTTTTTCAGCACTGGTATTAAAAGGTATTGATTTTCCAATCTGTTATTTTTGGTAGTTAAAAGTAGTCCGTTTCGTTTTTCCAGAAGGACAGGAAAAGTTAACAGTTTTACAGCGGGCAAAAAAAATATTTTTAAAATATCTGTTGGTTTTTTAATTCTTTCCAAACACTACCAGTTCTTTGGTTTCTTTTGAAGACGATTTTGTTAATTTCTGTGAGTGTTTGCATTCTTTTCAACATATCTAGTTCTTTAAAAATGATTTAGACTGAAGTTGTAGTTTTTGCATTTTTTTATCATTGCCAGTTCTTTAAACAATTTAAAATATATGAATGTTTTAGCAATATTTTCATAATTAGCAGTTCTTTTGCATAAAAAAAAAAAAAAGTTTTGAAAAAGTTGGTCGTCATCGATCATGGCCGTTCATGGTCACCCGCGACAGACACGGACGACGAAACAAAGAGAAACGCAAAAAGTAACTTTTTCAAAACTTTTTTTCGTAAAATCGCGATAACTTGTGATGTTTATAAACAAACCCCTTATGTCTATATATCAAATTTTTTGTAATTGTCTGCTCTACAACTTTGTAGAACATTGTTACACTCTAAAAAATAACCCTGCAAAATTAGAAAAAATACGAAATTTTAAAATGAAAAATTTTGTTCTAAATGAAAAAATGACCCTTCTGGGACAATGTAGATTCGAAAAGTACATTAAATTTCCCATAAAATGACATGTTCCACAATTTTTTACAGTCGAGTAACGGAAAATGGGAGAATTTTTAAAACTTTTTTAGTGTTTTTTTCGATGAAAAATACGTTTTTTCGGAATTCTGAGTACGCCATCAAATCGGGCGTCTAATTTTACATAAAAGTCCCTTTGACACCAAATTTCTATCTCATCACCGTTTCAGTCTGCAAATTATTGAAAAACACCTCTTTTTTCGCATGTTCAAAAATGGAAGGGGTCGTACCGCCCCTCCGTCACGAGATATCAAAAAACGGACCTCGGATTCGTGATCAGGGACAAAAGTTACCCCTTAGGACAAAGTTTCACGCAAATCGAAGAGGGGTCGGGGCAACTTTTCCCGATTTCGTGTGAGTTGGTAGAGAATTACCCCTATTAGATAGCGAAATGTACCAGATTCGACCGGAAATTAAATAAAATATTCGTCAATTCTTAGGTATTTTGCATTTTTTGAAAAAAAAAATGCATAAATGCATTCAAACTTTAAGTATTTTGAGATAATTTTTGTTCGGTACTATTTAAAATCCAGAAAAAAATCAGAAGTTTAGAAAGTTGAACGGAATTAAAAAAATACTCTTAGCTCAAGCAATCTAATTAGAACAAGAGAGCAGGGCAATTTTCAATGTTAACTCAAGTTGACATTATTGTAGTTTCCTAGTTGCTGTCTTTAATAGAGCCAGGACTTCGGATATCCGGATAATTTACATTTTTTAAGAATAAAATCAGATATCATCTTTTCAATCAAGCCTAATCAACAGACATGTACGAAAATTGTATCAGTATTGAAAATTATATGGATAAAATTATTTGAGGAACCCAAAAAAAGATTTAAGAATAGAAATCAAATGGATCGGATAGTTTTTCTGATAATAGTATTCGACCATAAATCATGTTATACCAAATTAAAGGTCTTTTGAATAACTGTAAAATTATTTTGTTTCGTCTTTATGTCGAAATACTCACTTTTGGTTATTTAGGTTCACTGCAAGGCTATATCTCACTGTCATAATCAGGGATGGAATTATCGCAAAACAATCAATTTCGCTTGCGAACTTTCTTCACCCGCGAAAGAGAGAGGAGACAAATCACGCAAAAGAAAATCGCTTCCGAATTTCTCCAAGAAAATCTTCTGAAGATTTTTTGTGAATTTCCTTGTCAACATCACTTAATAATATTTATTTCACTTTACTCACACACACTTTTACACACATTACCCATCTACAAAATGTGCCAGGAAATTTTTCGACGCGTGACGTTACACTTGCAAGTGTAGTAGTGAAAAAGATGTTCCGCCGAATAATCAAGATGATGATTTTTTTCGATTCTTTTTACCGATCTTTCGTGCGCGAGAGAGGAGAGCCATGCTCCCTTCGGATTTTTTCTCTTGATGAACGTCCAGAGATTTTCTTTTGATGATGATTATGCCATCGCTGGTCATAATAAACTGCTTTTAGTTCTCGTTGCCTTCAAAACATCTGAGCCAACTATGGAAGGACCACCTAAATAGCTAGGAATACCAGCAGTCCAGCAAACTACAATAAAGTCCTAGATCTGCCCCATGCAAAAAAAAAAAATCAGTTTTATTCATATGAACTTCGCTTTTAAATCATTTCTTATTCATTGGAAATCTGCTTCAACAATTTTAAGAAAATTAATTCAATTTTATTTTGTACACCCAGAACTGGGCATCGGCATACGAGAGGATAAAGAGCACGATTTGGTAGTAAAATGGTACTGTGTGCGGACGGAGAGGATAAATCCCGAAACTACCGAGAGTACTTTACTCATGGTTCATTTTCCAAAAAAGTTCATCTATCAAAAAAAAAGTACCGGTACCGAGACTCGAACCTAAGATCTTCGGCATATTGAACCGTGCCTTTGCCGTATGGGCCACCATGGTTCGGTGACTAAGTGGCGGTCGTTTGTCCATATAAGCCACTCAAAGGATGAACTATTCCAATGAACGAATGAACACGCGAGAGGACTATACTCTCGCAAAATAGCACTTTCCTCACGTTTCTTTTCGTGAGGACTATCCCCTCGTTCTTTAACTTTGGGTGTATTACACAACCAAAAGATGACAATTTTCACATACTTGGGGAAAAAAACTATTATCGCATAGGGTTGTTCAACCCCCTCCCCAGGCATGGTAGCGAAAATGGAAATTTTCTGTTTGTTGTTCACCTATTTGGGGTCGGGTCGTTTTGTGGTCCACTCACATGGGAATGCACCCCCCATCGTATACACTTTCTGTTTTACTAAAACCACCATTTTTTATTCGTATGTGTTCCAAGTGGAATTTTCGCTAACCCCCCGTGTGATAACAGTATGAGCTTGATGTTTGAGCAAATGTTTGCGTGGAATGTAAACACACGGGTATGCAGGCTTACGGTAATTTTTCGTGTGTTAAAATTACAACTCACTTCAATTGAGAAGGGGTTTTAATTGTTTTAAACCTGAATCGACCAATTTGCACAGGATTTGAGCGAATAATTGGTTCTTTTTTGAATGTTGTAGTTGAGAAGACTTGATATTAAAGTGAAAATATTTTTTTTGTGGTTTTCACTTCGTCAAATAAGGTTAAATATAAAAATCTCCAAAGAATCGCATCAAATAACCAAAAATAAAGCAAATCCCTTCAAGCAATTTCCCCTTTGTTGTCCTCAATTCTGTTCGGGAAGCAATTATTCGCCACAAACAAGCTTGCAATTAAAGCCATTCTATTCGCTTTTCCGCAAGCATTGTCCAAAGTTGTCCGTCGGCCCCGTATGATGCCTGGGCTCGTACTTCTGAATTTTCCTGAATTTTCCTCTCCAGCCGGCAGCTCGGCTTGATAAGCCGAGTCCGAGCTAAATCCCTGCGCGTCTGCGGGTTTTATAATGCTGCCCAAATGCTCGGTTCTCGGGGCTTCGAAAGCTATTTGAGTGGCAAATTTGTGCAGCTGAGACTATTATCGTGCGGGGGGTGGTGGGGCAGGGGGACGTGGGAAATTTTGAGAAAACATTTGTACGGTTTCGCAATGAAATGGTCTTTCTCGCTTTCATTTTGGGGGGAAAACATTTTTGTTTCCTTTGTACGGATGTGGGTGAGTGTGTGTGTGGGTGGGAAAAGTTTTTCTCAGAGAGGCACCGGAAGCACTCTTTGTTCCGACGAGTGCTACCACATTTTGCTCTTAATAATATATTTGTCGGGATTAGCTGGAAACTTTGCCCGAACTAATACCCATTCATAATCAAAATTCTGTAGAGGGGCAATAAAAATCAATTTTAAAGGGCAAAGTTTTGCTTCCGGTGACCGACCGTGAGGGCGTTGTGGCTTCCAATTTTATAGATATGAAATCTGCAGCTTAACGCTTCGCAAGGATGAAGGCCAACTTCAATTGAATCCTTTTCAATTCAATTCAACTTAAATAGAAATTATTATAAGAAATTGTCGTACACCAATAGAAAAATTAGAGAGCTTTTTATTCGGATAGTGACGTTTATTTATACTAAATGGGTCACACAAAATCGGCACGAAGTTGCTCGGTTTGTTTTTTGTAATCTCTACAACTTTGTAGAACATTGGTTCACTTAAATGAGTAATCCTACAAATTTACAGTTCAAATTAAAAAAAATCCTCTCTGGGTTATTGCAGATTTCAGAAATACCTCAAATCTACCCAGCTCTACACACAACTTTCACCATCAAAGTCCGCAAAAATCGAAGAGTTCTCCACGCTTGAAAATTCCCATTTTGAGAAAATAATTTCAAATTAAATTGTGTGCACTTTTTGCTCGCCTCCCCAAAAACTTACCCAAACTTACACACACACACTCAAGCAAACCCCAAGCCTGACCCAAAAAAAAATCTTTTACGATGTTTCGTTTTTGTTTCGCTTCTACGCTGCTGCTGCTCCAACTGCTTTCCTTTCAAAAGACGCTCTCGGCGTGGAAATTCTCACCCAACTGTTCCTCTTTGTGTCGGTGTTTGTGTTGATGTGTGCTGCCGAAGAAACAAAAATAAAACCACTTTGAAGTTGGTTGGAATTTCAGATGCTGCCAAAGCTGAGGGAAAAACTGACAACAAAAACTTGCGCGCCGTTTTGCGCCCTCAGAATGGAGTCAATCGGCGGTGAAATTGTGCCAACCTCCCCCACAGCCTTCTGGGAGTCGGTACTCAACATTTGAGCCGTACAGTTGGGGGTCCTGTTTCAATGGAGTGTTGTTGTTATTTTTTTTCTGCATCAGCGTCGCCCCTGAATGTAGGCTTTTGAGGTTGCTTAATGAGTAGAGTTTTTTGTTGTAGTGACGCATTCTAGTTTGAATTGTCGTGCAAAAGAATGTCATGTTTTTGAATCTATGACATTTCCCCGAAACCCACATTCCCGAAGAGACATTTCCCCGAAAAGACACTTTCCCGAAATGTCATTTACCCGAAAATCATTTCCCCGAACGATCCATTTCCCCGAATGGCGACTTCCAATCAATAAAGTATCATGTCCACAATAGAGCTTTATGACGTTTCGCGTACGCACACTAGTGCACCATTTGATTTTGATTTTTTGTGTACGTACACGCAATACAAACGAACGTTGATTACTCTATTGGACGTTCAAAAAATTCCGAGCTTCACTTGAATTTTGAATATTCAAATTGATGTAAGTGCGACAACTGGCCAAAGGGATTTCAGGTCAGAACGTGTTTGACACACGTTCAGGCCCGACTACCGCAAAAATTTGTAATTGTTACTCGGGACCTTGGCAACCAAAATCAGCTGTCGAGCTTAAGTATAGCCCCTAAACTACTTTAAAGTGATTTAGTTTTTTTAAATCTAAAATGGCGGTGATGAAATATTCAAAAAATGCTTTTTGTAATTCAACAATCAACTATTTAGATTTGATTAAAAGTGTTGGTCGCAGAACTCGAATTGGACTGAAAATGGCCGCTGAGCAGTTCACTAGGATTTCGGTCATTCGATTTTTTTTGTATTTTTTAATCCGACTGAAACTTTTTTGGTGCCTTCGGTATGCCCAAAGAAGCCATTTTGCATCATTAGTTTGTCCATATAATTTTCCATACAAATTTGGCAGCTGTCCATACAAAAATGATGTATGAAAATTCAAAAATCTGTATCTTTTGAAGGAATTTTTTGATCGATTTGGTGTCTTCGGCAAAGTTGTAGGTATGGATACGGACTACACTAGAAAAAAATAATACACGGTAAAAAAAATTTGGTGATTTTTTTATTTAACTTTTTGTCACTAAAACTTGATTTACAAAAAAACACTATTTTTATTTTTTTATTTTTTGATATGTTTTAGAGGACATAAAATGCCAACTTTTCAGAAATTTCCAGGTTGTGCAAAAAATCATTGACCGAGTTATGAATTTTTTAATCAATACTGATTTTTTCAAAAAATCGAAATTTTGGTCGTAAAAATTTTTCAACTTCATTTTTCGATGTAAAATTAAATTTGCAATCAAAAAGTACTTTAGTGAAATTTTGATAAAGTGCACCGTTTTCAAGTTATAGCCATATACAAGTGACTTTTTTGAAAATAGTCGCAGTTTTTCATTTTTTAAAATTAGTGCACATGTTTGCCCAGTTTTAAAAAAAATATTTTTGAAAAGCTGAGAAAATTCTCTATATTTTGCTTATTCGGACTTTGTTGATACGACCTTTAGTTGCTGAGATATTGCAATGCAAA